>NC_091953.1:133292573-133592573 GCF_031021105.1 Erythrolamprus reginae | reverse complement strand
AGAATAGAAGCTTTAGTTCCTAACACCATGGGAAATTTGTCTTTTCCCATGTAGTCTTAGGCGACCCCAGTGAAATGATCATTCGACCCCAAAAGGGGTCCCGACCCCCAAGTTGAGAACCACTTCTTTAAAGGGAAGCACAATTTGAAATGACATTTTTCCTCTTGTTTTTCAGGCCCCACAGCACTGATTGAAGACTGGCTTATGAACAGGCTTATATTCCTGATAGACCTGCACAGTGCTGTGGTTTCTTTAAAGGAAAAAAATATCCACACCTGCTATTAGTTCTTTAGCACTTAAGCTAACACCTTATTATGATCTTCTGGAGTAGGTGTAAGGTGAAGCCGTAATACAGCCAGCTGTTAGACATGGAATGAGATGCTAAAGGGGTTGTTTTGTATACTGAGTGCTCAGTGGTGGAAGACTAATCTTCTTTATTTGTTAGGAGGACAATCAGGCCTCTGCATGCCATGTGTTCACGATTAAAATTAAACTTGGCACAGCCAGATATGAAATGAGGACTTTCAGATGGATATTGCTACCGGCATTATGAGTTTTCTTTCTCTCCCTTTTCTTAGAGATTCAGAACAACAGAATAGCCACCATGGAGATCATCAGGTTTTTGGACGACTTACAGAAACTTTTTTTTTAACAAAAAGGAAATTATTTCAAGATTTTGGCTTCCACTATTGTATGGCATGTTGATAATTCATTAGAAGAAGCAACGTGCTGGACCAGCTTTCTGGAAATAGCTCAAAAGGTATCCCTGCTGGATTCTCCCGAGGAAAATCACATAGCTAGTAAAGCCATGTTACACAATCAAGCTAACCAGCTTAATGCATAACCTTTTAAGGATGTGCAAGGTAAATTTCAGAGTCTTTTCTTTCCTTCTTTTAAAAAAACCAACCAGATGAGTAGATTTTATCTAAAACCACTATATTATGCTTTCTGCTTGAGATATTCCAATTTCCTATCCAACTATTAGTTTGAAAATGTCTGCTTATGAATAACCAACTGTCAACTCACAACTTGCTGCATAGACAAAGTCTGCTAAGGTGGTGATAGACAGACAGACAAACAGACAGACAGATGATAGATAGATAGATAGATAGAGACAGATGATAGATAGATAGAGAGAGAGAGAGAGAGAGAGAGACAGACAGACAGACAGACAGACAGACAGATAGAAGATAGATAGATAGATAGATAGATAGATAGATAGATAGATAGATAGATAGATAGATAGATAGATAGATAGAAGCTGTGGGGATTCAGAGATGTCGCCCAAAAGAACTAAGAACTCTTGGGGGGAGACTGGGGTGACCAGCGATTATTGGGACTGCTACAGGGAGAGAACTTGGAACAATCCCAAACAAGATAAGAGTCAGACCCTGGGGTGCCGGTTAATGGCAGTTGCCAACACTGAGAAGTCCACTCTTTTATTGCACTTTAAGATTAAGACATTGGCTTTAAGACACTTTAAGACACTTTGAGACCAAGACATCAGTTAGCCTGGAGTTTGGTTCCCTCTTGCTGCTGTTCTTTGCCTTCATTTCTATTTAATAATTAATTTATAGTTCCTAATTGAGGTTTATATTAATGTTTTTATACTTACTGTTTTTAATCAATTGATTTTAAGGGTAGTGTTTTTTAATAATTTATTTTTTAAATTAAATTAATTATTAGGGTTTTAGAAATGGATTTTTATGGGAATGAATTTAATGGGGGTGGGTGGGAGGGGGATAGTAAATGGAATGGGTTTGGGGGGTGGGATTATAGTATGTATGAATTGAATGGTTATGTTTTAAATAATACCCTTGGCACACCTGACGCTGGAGAGGCAGGAGGGGAGGGGGCACCTATCTCTGGGGTGGCGGAGGGTCAAAATATCCCGGTCTTGCTGGGGAGAGGCAGATATGGTGGGAGCCTTGGAGCTAGCCGTTCCAGGGGAAGGAGAGATCGCTGCTTAGTAGCGATCCCTCCTTCCGGCTCCTTGAGCTCAACCCAAGATACTGGTGACGAGTGTAATCCTGGCCCTGGGCTCAAGCTGCTGCTGCTCAATGCCAGGTCGGTGGTAAATAAAGCTCTCCTCATCCGGGATTTGATCCTGGATGAGGAGGCCGACCTGGCTTGTGTGACCGAAACCTGGCTGGGCCCAGAGGGAGGAGTTCCTCTCTCGGAAATCTGTCCAGCTGGGTTTCGGGTGTGGCATCAACCTCGACCCCAGGGAAGGGGGGGAGGAGTGGCTATTATAGCCAGGGAGAGTCTTTGCCTGCGTAGGCTCATTGCTCCAGAGGTTGCGGGTTGCGAGTCCCTTCTGGTGAAGTTGGACTTAGGGGTTCAGGTGGGCTTGTTACTCACGTACCTGCCTCCCAGCTGCGTGTCAACAGCCCTGCCTGTGCTGCTCGAGGAGGTGGCCGGGTTGGCGGTGGAGTTCCCCGGACTTATTGTCCTGGGGGACTTCAATCTGCCGTCACTCGGCGGTTCCTCTGGACTGGCACAGGAGTTCATGGCCACCATGACAGCCATGGACCTGACTCAAGTAGTTCAGGGTCCAACCCACGAGGGTGGGCACGCACCCGATATGATATTCCTCTCTGAGCAATTGAGTAATGGTCTGAGACTAAGGGGCTTAGAAGTGTTGCCTTTGTCATGGTCAGACCATTTCCTACTGCGGCTTAACTTCCTGGCTCCAATCCTTCCCCGCAGGGAGGCGGAACCAATTAAGTTGTTCCGCCCCAGACGCCTGATGGATCCAGAAGGTTTTCAGAGGGCGCTTGGGGTCATTCCAGATACACTCGTTCACAGTTCGGCAGAGACCCTTGCTGAGGCCTGGAACAAGGCTGCAGTAGGGGCTCTTGACCGGATTGCGCCGTTGCGACCTCTCCGCGGCACTAGACCCCGTAGAGCCCCATGGTACAACGAGGAGCTCCGGGAGTTGAAGCGCCAGAAGAGACGTCTGGAGAAGCGATGGAGGAAGAGTAAGTCTGAATCCGATCGAACACTTGTAAGAGCTCATATTAAGACTTACAAAGTGGCGCTCAAGGCGGCAAGATGCGCGTACCATGCCGCCTTGATTGCATCAGCGGAATCCCGCCCAGCCGCTCTGTTCAGGGTGACCCGCTCCCTTCTTAATCAGGGGGGAGTTGGGGAGCCCTTGCAGAGCAGTGCTGAGGACTTTAACACGTTTTTCGCTGATAAAATCGCTCGGATCCGGGCGGACCTCGACTCCAATTGTAAAACAGAGTCGACTGACAACGAGTCAGTTGAGGCGACTGGGGCTAAACGTCTTTGTCCACCTGTCTGGGCGGAGTTTGACTTGGTGTCACCTGATGAAGTGGACAAGGCCATTGGAGCTGTGAGTTCCGCCACCTGTTTACTGGATCCGTGTCCCTCTTGGCTGGTTTCGGCCAGTCGGGAGGTGACACGGAGCTGGGTCCAGGAGATTGTCAACGCCTCCTTGGGGAGGGGGTCCTTCCCGGCCCTTTATAAGGAGGCACTTGTGCGCCCCCTCCTCAAGAAGCCTTCCCTGGACCCAGCCGTGCTTAATAACTACCGTCCAGTCTCCAACCTTCCCTTTATGGGGAAGGTTGTCGAGAAGGTGGTGGCACTTCAACTCCAGCGGTCCTTGGAAGAAGCCGATTATCTAGGTCCTCGGCAGTCTGGATTCAGGCCCGGCTACAGCACGGAAACTGCTTTGGTCGCGTTGATGGATGATCTCTGGCGGGCCCGGGACAGGGGCTTGTCCTCTGTCCTGGTGCTCCTTGACCTCTCAGCGGCTTTCGATACCATCGACCATGGTATCCTTCTGCGCCGGCTGGAGGGGTTGGGAGTGGGAGGCACTGTTCTCCAGTGGTTCTCCTCCTACCTCTCTGGTCGGTCGCAGTCGGTGTTAGTGGGGGGTCAGAGGTCGACCTCGAGGTCTCTCCCTTGTGGGGTGCCTCAGGGGTCGGTCCTCTCCCCCCTGCTATTTAATATCTACATGAAACCGCTGGGCGAGATCATCCAAGGACATGGGGTGAGGTATCATCAATATGCCGATGATACCCAGCTGTACATCTCCACCCCATGCCCAGTCAACGAAGCAGTGGAAGTGATGTGCCGGTGCCTGGAGGCTGTTGGGGCCTGGATGGGTGTCAACAAACTCAAACTCAATCCAGACAAGACGGAGTGGCTGTGGGTCTTGCCTCCCAAGGACAACTCGATCTGTCCATCCATTACCCTGGGGGGGGAATTATTGACCCCTTCAGAGAGGGTCCGCAACTTGGGCGTCCTCCTCGATCCACAGCTCACACTAGAGAAACATCTTTCAGCTGTGGCGAGGGGGGCGTTTGCCCAGGTTCGCCTGGTGCGCCAGTTGCGGCCCTACTTGGACCGGGAGTCATTGCTCACAGTCACTCATGCCCTAATCACCTCGAGGTTCGACTACTGTAACGCTCTCTACATGGGGCTACCTTTGAAAAGTGTTCGGAAACTTCAGATCGTGCAGAATGCAGCTGCGAGAGCAATTATGGGCTTCTCTAAGTATGCCCATATCACTCCAACACTCCGCAGCCTGCATTGGTTGCCGATCAGTTTCCGGTCACAATTCAAAGTGTTGGTTATGACCTATAAAGCCCTTCATGGCACTGGACCAGAATACCTTCGGGACCGCCTTCTGCCGCACGAATCCCAGCGACCGGTTCGGTCCCACAGAGTTGGCCTTCTCCGGGTCCCGTCGACTAAACAATGTCGTCTGGCGGGACCCAGGGGAAGAGCCTTCTCTGTGGCGGCTCCAACCCTCTGGAACCAACTCCCCCCTGAGATTAGGATTGCCCCCACCCTCCTTGCCTTTCGCAAACTTCTTAAAACCCACCTCTGCCGTCAGGCATGGGGGAACTGAAACATCTCCCCCTTGCCCATGTTGTTTTGGTATTAGATTGATTGTATGTGTGTTTTGTTTATTTGTTTTAATACTTGGGGTTGTTTTTGTGAATTTTTAGCTTAAAACTGAAATTGGATTGGTGGGTATTGGATTGTCATTATATATTGTTTTTTGTCTTGCTGTGAGCCGCCCCGAGTTTTCGGAGAGGGGCGGCATATAAATCCAATAAATCTAATCTAATCTAATCTAATCTAGATAGATAGATAGATAGATAGATAGATAGATAGATAGATAGATAGATAGATAGATAGATAGATAGATCCACTGTTGACCTCTCCCAATTCCTAAGTGGTCAGTAACGGGCGTGCACCAGCGTACCTTCTGTCCGCTGTCCTAATGTTTCTCTTTTACTAGTATCACATATATAAATATTATTATATCTTTGTATACCACCAATATGTACTTGACGAAACAAACAAATAGACAAATAAAATAACTAAAATAACAACTGACAATCAATCCAAGGGATCAGGTCCTAATAATTAAGAAATATTTATGAAAAATATTGACTGTCCATCTACAAAGTAACTAAGATATATATCTACCTGTCATTTTTGCTTCATTAATAGCCAATCATCTGGTAGCTGCATAATCAAAGAGAATAAAGATAATAAAGCTTGCTGAATTTGACTTTTTCTTTCTTTAAAAAAAGTGGAAATAATAACTACTTCAAAAGAAACAAAAACAATCCTCCATCTTTTTTTCAATCTATTCCGTTAACTGGATAGGTCTTTAAATTAAAACTGAAATTAATTGTCATATGACAGCTAGTTTCAGGATAAGAGGAAAAAAACCTGCAAAGTCACCAAATGTAATTTTATATAAGATACACATAAAAAGGCAGAATTCTTTTTGTGGACTTTAGAAAATACTCCATTTTAGAAGATAGCAGCTCTGAAGGTCACTTCGTGGTTCAGTCTGACAACCCTAAACTTTCTCATTCATTAGAACTTTCCAGGAAAAAAAAGAGGGGAAAAAATAAAGAATATAACCATAATTTTTGTCCCATTAACATACTGTTCTTTCATTCTGAACATTACTTGTAGTCTGAAAAAGAAGTCTTGCATTTTTCATTTTACCTGCATGAACTTAAGGCAAACTTTGGGAAGCAACACCCATGTTTTATTTATTGCGTTTCTTTAAATGGGTTACATCTTTATTTCTAGAAGTTCACCAAAGTGGAAATGATGCTTTGGATTCCTTCGGCACAGCCACCATCTCCTGCAGAGAAGGCTGCACTTTGGCATCCAGACAAGAGAATAAAATTTAATCTACATCTGTCACAGAATCAGAATTTTAACATTATGTTCTTAGGCTGCATCCTCTCGGGACCCAAACTATTAAAAAGAACCACTTTACATATCTAGTCAAGGTGCAGTTTTTGGAAACAGTGTTGTTTTTTTCCGGACACAGCCAATTTACACTTTGAGGAATGAATCATATTTTCTCTCTCTTTCCCTTGAACGGCCCATTTTGCAATTCCTGTACGTTTGCTCACCGGATGTAGTTAACAGCCATATGGATACCGTCAATTGCTTCTGTAATGCTAGGAAATCAAGCAAATAATTTTTACTTTGCTGCAGGTGCTGCCTTTCTAAAAGGAAAGATGCGCGGGGCTGTTTTCTCCATTAAAACTTCCAGTTCTTTGAACACTCAACCAAGAAATTCCACTGATTAGCATCCCACAGGTCAGTGGTCTATACAGGCTGCCAAAATCAATAAGTCTTAGGAAGGCAGATGGGTGGTGCTTGGGCAATACAGTCTAGTAAGTCAAGCTCCACATATTAGGTGAAGACAGCTTATTTTTCTCTGGAACATCCTCTTTTTTTTTCTCTCTTTCTCTTTATCCCTTGCTTCTTGGGGCACTTAATCTTCTTTCTCTCTTTTGTGGAGTCGGTCTTGCTCTGTGCATTGGGAGTTATGCGCACAGATCGAAATGACCGGAGTGAAAATAAGCTTCAATTGGATGGGCCCTGCTACAGCACGCCACTGTATTTCAAATCTTTGTCCACTCCCTGCAAATTGTAGTGCAGTTTGTTACACACATGTATTGCCTTTATAATGATATTTATTTATTTGTTTATTTATTAGATTTGTATGCCGCCCCTCTCCGAAGACTCGGAGCGGCTCACAACAATAAAACACTACAAATCCAATTGATTAAAACAATTTAAAAACCTTTAATATAAAAAGCAATCATACGTTGTGCCTCTGAAAGTATGCAGCAGGTTGGTGGAATATTAATATTCTGCTCAAATAAATAAAGGGAATATTAACTGCTCCAAACTTGACTGTAAAAAATATGACTTCAGTAACCGAGTTGTCGAAGCATGGAACTTATTACCGGACTCCATAGTGTCATCCCCAAACCCCAAACACTGTACCCTTAGATTATCTACGGTTGACCTATCCAGATTCCTAAGAGGTCAGTAAGGGGCGAGTACAAGTGCACTAGAGTGCCTTCTGTCCCCTGTCCTATTGCTCTCCTATATCTCCTATACCTTTCTTCTATTCTTATATCTCTTCTTCTATTCTTTCATTGATATGTTCTATTACTATATCTTCTTTTATATTATTTCTTAGATATATTTTACTATGAGTATCTCCTCTATAACCTTCATCATGTATTTTACTATGTGTATATAGATATATACCCACTAAACCCCTCATTGTGTATTGGACAAAACAAACAAACAAACAAACAAATAAACAAACAAACAAACACTCAAACAACGCATCCTAGATCTGAATGAATGAAATATTCCCATTGAATACTTTGTTCTGTACAAGGTTGAATGTGTGCAACAGCCTGTGAAATGGATTGTCAAACAGTGTTGTTTCCTAAGTGGACAGTTTGATTTCACAGAGATTTGATTTACTTGGAGTTATATTGTGTTGTTTAAGTGTTCCCTTTATTTTTTTGAGCAGTGTAGTTTCAAAACATTGCATACAGTGTATGATTTAACATAATGACTTATATCCCATGAGTGGGTGGGTAGCACCAGAATAGAATAGAGTAGAGTAGGGTAGGGTAGGGTAGGGTAGGGTAGAGTAGAGTAGAATAGAGTAAAGTAGTGTAGTGTAGAGTAGGGTAGGGTAGGGTAGGGTAGAGTAGAGTAAAGTAGTGTAGTGTAGAGTAGAGTAGAGTAGAGTAGGGTAGGGTAGAGTAGAGTAGAGTAAAGTAGTGTAGTGTAGTGTAGAGTAGAGTAGAGTAGAGTAGGGTAGGGTAGGGTAGAGTACGGTAGGGTAGGGTAGGGTAGAGTAGGGTAGAGTAGAGTAGGGTAGGGTAGGGTAGAGTAGAGTAGAGTAGTGTATTGTAGAATAGAGAGTACAATACAGATCAGCATAGAATAGATTAGAACAGAATAGAACAGAATAGAACGGAATAGAATGGAATAGAATAGAATAGAATAGAATAACAGAGTTGGAAGGGACCTTGGAGGTCTTCTAGTCCAACCTCCTGTTAAGGCAGGAAAACCTTACACCACTTCAGACCAATGGTTATCCAACATCTTCTTAAAAACTTCCAGTGTTGGAACATTCACAACTTCTGGAGGCAAATTGTTCCATTGCCCTAATTGTTCTAACTGTCAGGAAATTTCTCCTTAGTTGTAAGTTGCTTCTCTCCTTGATTAGTTTCCACCCATTGCTTCTTCTTACCCAATTGTGTGTGTGTCTTTCAGAATATATAGAAAAACGTTCCCAAATAGCACAGAAGATGGCCATTAATAAAGATCAGCTTATCTAACAAATGTATTGGGACAGAATTAAGTCTTTCCATAACTTTATAGAGTTATCTGAGTTATCTAAGAGGGTCGAATTATATCAGCTTTTGTTATTTGTTCTGGCAGGGAAAACACACTGCAAGCAACATCAGCTAGGAAGCTGTGTTTGATGGGACCCAGGAGGCAGGACCTCTGTGCTGTGGTATACACCTTGTGGGACATTCGTCTCCCAAAATTAGATCAGTTCCATTCCTCTATCATGTTCCCAAAGGCCTAAAGACCTGGTTATGTTATAAGATCTGGGGCTCCCAGAAATTGGAGACGGCTTAAATGCTTCCATTGCTCGGATGGTTATTCTTATCCTTTGTAGGGTTTGTTAAATAATATTTACTTTTTCAAGTTTTTGCATGTTGTTGTTGTTGTTGTTATTATTATTATTATTATTAACAGTCTATGGAGAGGGGCGGCATATAAATCCAATAAATCTAATCTATTATTATTATTATTATTGTTGTTGTTGTTGTTGTTATTACTACTTCAGTGATACCTCTACTTAAGAACGCTTCTACTTAAGAACTTTTCTAGATAAGAACTGGGTGTTCAAGATTTTTTTGCCTCTTCTTAAAAACCATTTTCTACTTAAGAAACCAAGCCCAGAAAAAATTCTCAGGAAATTTGAGAGCTGCACAAAGGCCCGGCCAGTTTCCCTGCATTCCCCCTGAGTTTCTCTCTCTGGCGCAGTGTATGGGAGGCAGCCTCACGCCGTGTTTATGGGGGGCGCATGCTCCTCCTTGCCATCTCAGAGTCCCTCTTGGGTTTTTTTAAGCCTTAAAGTTTTGGATTTTTTTGATTCCCTTCACCTCACCTTCTTCCTTCGGCAGCGACTGTCCTCCTCCTCCTCCCACCCAAATGCCAAGCTTTTATTTCTTTCCTAATGGTTTTGCACTCGTTATTTGCTTTTACATTGATTCCTATGGGAAAAATTGCTTCTACTTACAAACTTTTTTACTTAAGAACCTGGTCACGGAACGAATTAAGTTCTTAAGAAGAGGCACCACTGTATTATGATTATGATTATGATTATGATTATGATTATGATTATGATTATGATTATGATTATGATTATGATTATGATTATGATTATGATTATGATTATGATTATGATTATGATTATGATTATGATTATGATTATGATTATGATTATGATTATGATTATGATTATTACGATTATTATGATTATTATCAATACAACACAGCAAACGAGATCACTATGCTGGATTTCGTATTTCATCATCATCATCATCATCATCATCATCATCATTATTATTATTATTATTATTATTATCAATACAACAGAGCAAATGAGATCACTATGCTGGATTTCGTATTTCTTCATCATCATCATCATCATCATCATCATCATCATCATTATTATTATTATTATTATTATTATTATTATCAATACAACAGAGCAAATGAGATCACTATGCTGGATTTTGTATTTCATCATCATCATCATCGTTATAATTATAATAATAATAATAATTATTATTACTACTACTACTACTACTACTACTACTACTACTAAGAGGATCCCTGTCCCACCGTTATTATTAGTTTAATTTTGCTCCAAAAATGAGGAAAACTGACTGTATGTATAATTTGTCAAACATGTATAGGATAGTAGTTTGCATAAACATAACATAACTAAAAATTAATGATGAAAGAAGAAAATAGGACAGTAGGATAGGGATGGGAAGTACAATGGTGCCCTTATGCACATTCCTTACAGACCTCTCAGAAAGGAGGAGAGGTCAACAGAAGACAATCTAAGGTCTTTATATTTGTTGCTTTTTTGATACCTGGCTTTAAATGTTTGTTGTCTGCCACCCAGGGTCACCTTTGGGCTGTTCTATAAATTTGACTGATTGATAGATAAGTAAGTAAATAAGCAGCTTTGTAAATCCCACTGTGCCTTTGATCTGGTACATAACATGAATTTCCCGAGTTCCTTCCACCTCAAAAAGGCATGACATGGCCATAGAAAATTGAGATAATGAAGTGTTCTGGTGACATGATGTGATGTGATGTTTCTTTTTTCATGTAAGATGGATCTTTCCTGAGTACACATTCAAGCTATGGCTTCTGTATTCTGTTCTTTTCCAGGATGAAGCATCACACATCTGGTTAACTAAATTGATATGGACCTTTGATGGCTGACGTATGAACTTTCAGATCTCTCTCTCTCCCTCTCTCCCTCCCTCTCTCCGTCTCCCTCTCTCCCTCCCTCTCTTTCTCTTTCTCTCTTTCCCTTTCCCTCCCTCCCTCCTTCCCTCTCTTTCTCTCTCTGTCTCTCTTTCCCTCTCTCTCTCCCTCTCTCCCTCCCTCTCTCTCTTTTTCTCTCTTTCCCTTTCCCTCCCTCCTTCCCTCTCTTTCTCTCTTTGTCTCTCTTTCCCTCTCTCTCTCCCTCTCTCCCTCCCTCTCTCTTTTTCTCTCTTTCCCTTTCCCTCCCTCCTTCCCTCTCTTTCCCTCTCTGTCTCTCTTTCCCTCTCTTTCTCTCTCCCCTCTCCCTCTTTCCTTCCCTCCCCACTCTCACTTTCTCCCTCCCTCCTTCCCTTTATCTTCGTAGGTCCACTACAAGCCATTGGTGGAAATAGAACTATCTTGGATCCATCACTTGGAAGCTTTCCCAAAGAAAGAGAATTAACTTCATTACACTACATTAAAAAGCTCTACTGTCATAATTTGGGTTAATTTATCCTTTGGCTGTCCAAGATGACTCCAAATTATTGCATTAATCCAATGAACATCACATCTAGGAGGGAAAAATTTTGAATAGTGAGCCAAGCAAAGTATATAGGAGAGATCATTTACCAAGGTTTGGAATAATCACATTTCCCCCTGAATAAATTTTGGATAGCTACAGCATTTCTTCCTATTTTATACCACTAATTGAGGGGTACATGATCAGAATTTCAGAAGTATTTACCTGTTATTCAAGAAGCTTCTTTTGAAGAACTAAACTGAGGAAGCTTCTTGGGAGAAGTGAAAAACCAAAAAAACCCCAAGAAAGTCCAATTGCCTCTTGAAAAAAAACCATCTTTGGAACAATCTGAACAAAGATGGAGACCAGAGGCTATACGAAGGACGTAAAAAAGATTTTACGTTGGACATACAAAAGAAACCAACTGATGTCTTCATGATTGAAAGAGATATGCAAATTATAAACCAAGAAAGTGATCTGGAAAATTTTCCTATATTGAATTTAAATCTTTGAACAATTTTGTAAGAAGGGACCCAGAATATGAAAGGGAGGGGGCATTATTTGAAGAGACTAAAGATGTAACAGTTAAGGGAAGGGAATATAAAATTGGTTTATTTGTTCAAGGTTAAATTCATAAAATTAACATTATTATTAATTGTTATTAAGATTATAAAGTGTAGCCTTGTTATATTTGGTAAATTGTAGTGGTCTTTTGCTAAGATCAGGACTAAAATGGCAGAGAGATAGTTATAGATAAGAGATGGAATATGAGAAGACATCATTTGTTACATTTCAAGAAAAAGTGATAAGTTAATGAAAATAGTTGTACTTGTGATAAAGGGAAGAGTCACTTCTTTCTTTTTCTTTAATATATCCTTTTTTTCTTCACGGTTTCCTTTTTCTGCATCATTTTTCTCTTTTATTGTTTTAAAAAAGTTTATTAGTTTGTATTGCTATAAATTGCAATCCTTAATAAATGTTCTGTCGGGCTCTCTGGTAGACTCCTCCCAAAAATTCACAGGTACAAATTTCAGACACACACACGTTTGAAAATTCAAAACAGTGTTCTTTATAATGAAAATTCACTTAACCTAAGCCCTCTTTTGGTACAGCCAAGAGCACTCGTCTCCAAACAAACTGGTAAGTTGTACAAGTCCCTTCTCAGTTCTGTGATACTTAGCTTGCAGCTGTGAGGCAATTCACAGTCCTTCTTCTTTCACAAAGTGAAACACACTTTGCTCTGGTTTAGTTTCAAAGCGGGGAAAAATCAGCACACAAAAGGTCAAAGTCTGTAAAGCAGTCATGAAACACAACGATCAGATAATCCTCCACAATGGCCAAACCCACAGGCTGCTATTTATAGCAGCCTCACTAATTACCCCAGCCCCACCCAACCACAGGTGGCCTCATTTTCTTCGATAATAATCTCTCAGTTGTTATTGCCTATGCATCACTCTCCGCATGCGTGGTTGTATCATTAACTCTTGTTCCGAATCCAAGGAGGAGCTAGATAATTGATCTCCTTCTGCGCTCTCTGCCCCACTCTCCTCCTCCCTATCACTCATGTCTTCTTGGTCAGAGGAGCCTTCATCAGCAGATTCCACCGTGGGCAAAACAGGCCTGCAGCATGTGGATGTCTCCCCCACATCCACAGTCCTTGGGGCAGGAGCTGGGCCAGAGCTAACAACAACAAATAAAATTATTATTTTTAAAAAATTGGATGGGGTTTTTTTGGGGGGGGGGGATTTGCCACTTTACCGGACTTTTGCTGGAATTTGCCCATTCTTCAATACTGCCCATAGACATTAGAAGATTTTTCCAGACTATTTACAGGTAAAGATACTACATCAAAAACTAGTATAGATATTTTTTTTCTGAAATGGCAGCTGGAAGAACAGATTATCACCTTAGCATTTTGGATGTAGCCTGAGGATAAAAAAATAAAAATAAAAATAGAGGATTGTCCAAGGTGTTCAAGGTTTAACAAGATTTCATGTGGTCATTTCACAGCTGTCATTCTTAGATTAGACCAGCCTTCCTTCTTTAAATGTCACTGTCCCTGACTCTTGAACTTTCTGACTGATAGGGAATGGAACCCAATCCATTTGGAAGGTAGATTAGAAAAAGGACATTTCTACACAATGCACAGAACTAGATATCATCTAGGATAAAGTTTAGAGCAGCTGTGTCTTTTTTCTTTCTGGTGATAGGATAAGTGACATGGCAGATGTATAGCACAGTAATCTAGCAAAATACCAGATTTCCTGCTCAATTATATGTGTATAACAGAAAAGCAAAAGGGAAATGAAAAAAAAACAACCCATAAACAATGGATGGATCCTCACATGAAATGGATCCTCAAACTGCAGCATTTTTCCAGAATCGCAGAGGCACTTTTTAAATGGTGTTCAAGAAAAAATTGAATGACAAGCTAATTAGTTTTGAAGAGAAAATATGTCTTGTGATAATGACTCATTTCTTCGTTTTCAATGAAAATGCAAGTTTCTCCAAGAATTTCTACAAGGGTTCCCCCTCCCTAATTCCTGTAACAGTTGTTTTAATTGTCATGTTAATTATTTGCCCAAAAGTTGCTGTGCTGTAGATGGTTCTTTGTTGATGTTTGGTGAAAGAATGGATAATCATGCTCTCCATAGCAATCTACGGGGTTTCACTTTGATAGACAGGGAATGGAGGCCTTTGAAATGCTGAGTATTGAGGTCTACCAGTGATGAAATGCAAAGTTTTGTACTACCGGTTCTATGGGCATGGGTTGGAGGGTTTGATGTGGCTTGGTGGGCATGGCTTGGTGAGCATGGAAGGAGAAGGATATTGCAAAATCTCAATTCAGTCCCCACTCTTGGAGGAAGGATATTGCAAAATCTCCATTCACTCCTTACTCCTGGAGGAAGGATACTGGAAAATTCCTATTCCCTCCCTACTCCTGGAGGAAGAATACTGGAAAATCTCCATTCTCTCCCCACTCCTGGAGGAAGGATACTGGAAAATCCCCATTCCCACCCACTACAGGTGTTATTTGCTGGTTCTCCGAACTACTCAAAATTTCCCTTTCCTCCTTTTCTCTTTCCTTCCTTCCTGCTTGCTTGTCACTTTCCCTCCCTGCAAAAGAGAAGCAGTAATAGGATAGTAATGGTGATGATTTACAAAGCCCTACATGGCATTGGACCAGATTACCTCCGAGACTGTCCTCTGCTGCATGAATCCCAGCATCCGGTCAGGTCCTACAGAGACAGCCTCCTCAGGGTCCCATCAACCAGACAATGTCGCTTGGCGGGGCCTAGGGGAAGAGCCTTCTCTGTAGGGGGCCCAGCCGCCTGGAATCAGCTCTCCCTGGAGATTCACACTGCCCCCGCCCTCCTTGCCTAACATAAAGGTCTAAAGACCTATTTATGCCACCAGGTCTGACCAACGAATGACTTAGTCTGTTTTGTGGAGTGAATGGTAAATGTTTTAAAATTAGAGTTTTTTAAGGTTTTTTAAAATCATATTAATTGGATCCTAGATGTATTGTTATGTTCCTTGATATGTTGTGAGCTGCCCTGAATCCTCAGAGAGGGGCAGCATTCAAATCAAATAATAAAATCAAATCAAATCAAATCAAATCAAATCAGTAATTAACTAACTAAATAACTAAATAACTAAATAACTAAATAACTAAATAACTAAATAACTAAATAACTAAATAACTAAATAACTAAATAACTAAATAACTAAATAACTAAATAACTAAATAACTAAATAACTAAATAACTAAATAACTAAATAACTAAATAACTAAATAACTAAATAACTAAATAACTAAATAACTAAATAACTAAATAACTAAATAACTAAATACCTAAATACCTAAATAACTAAATAACTAAATAACTAAATAACTAAATAACTAAACAAACAAATAAATAAATAAATAAAAGAAAGAAGAATGGATGAATTCTGCCTTTCTTTTTGGTCATTCCTTTTCTTATAACAGTCAGAAAATAGAAGTAATCATTTCAGTGATGTTTGAAATTACAAAGTAAAAATATATCCTGGTCCCAAGGATAATTCCCTTCCAGGTTCCCTTGTCATCTTGGCTTGAACTCCCTTTGTTTACAACCCCTCTTCAACTCCTGCCAGCTATTACTCTTAAGTATAGAAACTAAAAGAAGCCATCTGAACTTTCTGGAACAGAAGAACGAAGTAAACAACCTGCTGGCAGAAATCTTATTTGAGCTGTTTAATTCAGGTTTTGACAAATGGAGAGACGACATTGAGCGCTCTACAAAGAACAGAGGTTACATATCCAGTATGGCTGGTGAAAACGTGTTGTAATTCAATCATTAGGTGAAAGAGTCCATGTAAAGTAGGAGCGTTCCAAGATCAAACTTAGCAACTAACAGCCAAGAAAGGAAATAAGCTTTGCTATGTTGCATTCTTGTTATTGAAGAATTAACTTCTGGGGGGGATGCCATGATCTGTATGGCTGGGGAATTGTTTAAATGTATGTGGCCCGGGTTCTAAGATGTAGAAATGGTGACATCTACATCATCTATCAATGACTACTTCAGCTTCCACCAAAACAACACACGAGCACACAACAGATACAAACGTAAAGTAAACCACTCTAAACTCGACTGAAGGAAATACGACTTTAGTAACCAAGTATTTGTATTGATGCATGAAACTCACTTCCACACTCTGTAGTATCATCCCCTAACCCCCAAAACTTTACCTGTAGACTCTCCAATGTTGACCTCTCCCGATTCCTAAGAGGTCAGTAAGGGCTCTTTAATAAATAAACCTGGTGAGTAATAATCTAAATGGTTTCTAAGGGAATGGGAAATTGTAATTTAGGGGTGTAAAGTGTTAAGGGAAGGCTTGGGATACGTTCATAGCCAAAAATAGTGTATTTACTTCCACATCTCTACTTCGTGGAAATTCGACTTTCGCGGGCGGTCTCGGAACGCAACCCCCGCGAAAATCGAGGGAACACTGTATCATGTATATAAATATTATTATATCTTTGTATATCACTAATATGTACTTGACTAAATAAATAAATAAGTAAGTAAGTAAGTAAGTAAGTAAGTAAGTAAGTAAGTAAGTAAGTAAGTAAGTAAGTAAGTAAATAAATAAATAAATAAATAAATAAATAAATAAATAAATAAAGTATATGTAATTGCAACTAGGAAGCTGAGGCTGGACTCGGAGCAGCTTAAAAAAGAAAAATTATAACATCCCTGAGATGAGCAGTTTAAATGGAAACAATTGCATTATGGAAGATATAAACTCTTTTTTGCAACCTGACAAATGAAAATTCCATTTCCCCATAATGAGATCTTGTTTGTTTGCTTTCTGTTTGGGTTCCTTTGTTCTCAGAATTGATTTTAAGAAAATGGCTTTGGCCTTTTGCATTAGCAGAGGGCTCGGAGGCCCCTTGCAAGCTCAGCATCCACCCTTGTAACTTAGCAGGGGGCTACCAGATTCAAATAAATGTCATCCTGACAGGCTTATTGTCAGGTGACACTCATCCAGAAAGCCTGGGATAAAGGTTTTCATACAATTTTTCTTACTGAAAATCAATAATCTGCTCACTTATTGTAGACGCAGTACTGAGTATGGCAGGAAGACAGTGTCGGGAGTGAAAGAGAGAAGGAGGGAAAGAGGAAAGGGGAGAGATAGTGGGAGAGGGAGAAAGAGGGAGGGGAGAGAGGGAGGGAGGGGAGGGGAGAGAAAAGGAGGGAGAGAGAGTGAGAGAGGAAGGAAAGAACTAGGGAGGAAAGTGAAGGGGAGGGAGAGAGAGGGGGAAGAGGAAAGGAGAGAGAGAGGGGGAGAGGGAGAAAGAGGGAGGGGAGAGAGGGAGGGAGGGGAGTGGAGAGAAAAGGAGGGGGGAGAGTGAAAGAGGAACGAGAGAACTAGGGAGGAAAGTGAAGGGGAGGGAGAGAGAGGGGGAAAGAGGAAGGGAGGGAGAGAGTGGGAGAGAGGGAGGGAGGGGCAGGAAGAGAGGGAGGGAGAGAGGGGAAAGAGAGAAATAGGGAGGGAGAAGGGAATGGGGAGAGAGAGAAAGAGGAAGACAGGGAGAGAATGGGAGAGAGGGAGGGGGAAGGGAAGAGGGAGAAGAAAAAGGAGAAGGAAAGAGGGGAGAGGAGAGGGGAGAGAGTGGGGAGGGAGAGATGGAGAAAGGGGAGGGGAGGGGGAAAGAGAGAGAGAAGGAGAGAGGGGGAGGGGTGAGGGGAAGGGAGGGAGAGGGGGAGAGGAAGACAGTGAGTGGGAGAGAGGGAGGGAGGGGAGGAAGAGAGAAAGGGCAGGAGAGAAATAGGAAGGGAGAGAGAAGGGGGAAAGAGGATGGAAGGGAGGAAGAGAGGGGGAAAAGAGAGAAATAGGGAGGGAGAAGGGGAAGGTGAGAGAGAGACAAAGAGGAAGGGAGGGAGAGAAAGGGAGAAGGAGAAAGAAAGAGGGGAGAGAGTGGGGAGGGAGAGGTGGAGAAAGGGGAAGGGAGAGGGAAAGAGAGAAAGAAGGAGAAGGAGAGTGGGGGAGGGGGAGGGGCAAGGGGAAGGGAGGGAGAGGGAGAGAGGAAGACACAGTGAGAGAGTGGGGGAGAGGGAGAGAGGGGGAGGGAGAGAGAAAGGGCAGGAGAGAAATAGGAAGGGAGAGAGAAGGAGGAAAGAGGAAGGGAGGGAGAGAGAGGGGAAAGAGAGAAATCGAGAGGGAGAAGGGAAGGTGAGAGAGAGACAAAGAGTAAGGGAGGGAGAGAAAGGGAGAGGGAGAAGGAGAAAGAAAGAGGGGAGAGAGAGGGAGAGGGGGAGGAAAGAAGGGAGGGAGGGGAAAGAAGAGAAGTGATGGAAAAGGAGAAAGAGAGAAGGGAGAGAAGGGAGGGAGAGACAGAGGGAGAGAGGAAGGGAGAGGAGAGAGTGGGAGAGTGGGAGAGAGGGACGGAGGGGAAGGGAGAGAGGAAGGGTGGGAGAGAGAGGGGAAAGAGAGAAATAGAGAAGGAGAAGGGGAGGGTGAGAGAGAGAGAGAAAGAGGAAGGGAGGGAGAGAATGGGAGAGCAAGAGGGGGGAGACGGAAAAGGAGAACAAGAGATGGGAGAGAGGGGGAAAGAGGGACAGAGGAAGGGACAGGGAGAGAGTGGGAGAGAGGAAGAGAAGAGAGAGGGGGAAGGAGAGAAATAGGCAGGGAGAGAGAAGCAGAGGGAGAGAGAGAAGGAATGGGGAAGGGAGGGAGAGGGTGGGACAGGGACAGGGAGGAGGAAATGGGAGCGGAAAGGAGGGAGGGAGAGAGAGGGAGACCATAACATTTTATTTTATTTTCTTCCAAAAGAAAAAGAAAAAAGAAAAAGAACCACAGACAGTGTCAGCCAACATATTCCCCCAAACACCCAATCTTTTCTAAAATTCTGGAAAGGCTTAAGCCTGTTAAAACCATTTGTATAACATTTTTTTTCCCATTTATCCCTATTGTGGCTCTGAAAAGGACAGTGTGTTATGGACAATGATACTGTGTGAATAAGTAAGTAAACAGGAGGTCTGTAGCCAGAGAGATTAAACTGTAATTGCTATGTTTACTTTTTTTTCTCCCCTTTAATACAGTATTTTGGATTCTTTCTAATGCTCTACAAAAGGGGGTTATATGGGATTATTGTCAGCTTTCGAAAGGTCCATTTAAATCCTGAAATGTAGAAGAAGCTACCCACAAAAGCTTGCGTTTTCTTTGGCTTTCGAATGGTGGGATTAGGGTTAACCTTTTGGAATGCTGGCTGGTTTTTTTTTTAATGGTACACCCTCCGTGGTGCGCTGCCTAATTAAATTTGGAAGAGTTTAATTGAAAAGTTTCAGAGCTTTTTCTAAGCTAACAAAATTGTTTACAGAGTTGCGGTATTGATGCTTGGTGAATAGAGTCTTGGTTATTCTCTTGCCTGTGCCTTTCGGTTTCTGGGCTCTTCCCGTCTTTTTCCATGTTGAAGTTGAGCCAAAAAAAGAACATGGAGCTTTCTGTAGCCACTAGCGGGGAGAAGTTGCTTATGGTCAATCAATTCAATTTAATTCAATTCCATTGAAACCTTTATCGTCGGAGTACAACATGTGTACAATGACATTGGCTGAGCCTCTCTTCATGAAACCCCTGCCCCTGCCTCCAGAAGTTGTGAATTCTCCAACACTGGAAGTTTTAAAGAAGAAATTGGACAACCATTTGTCTGAAATATTATAGGGCAGTGATGGCAAACCTTATTTTCCTCGGGTGCCAAAAGAGCATGGGTGTGCATTATTGTACATGCACGAGTGCCCACACCCATAATGCAATGCCTGGGGAGGATGAAAACAGCTTCCCCCACACCATGGAGGCCCTCTGAAGGCTGGAAACTGTTCTGGTTTCAGGCTGATTCGTATAATACTTGGAATAAAGGAATTCTCTCTTTTTTTCTTTTTTCTTTTTAAATAAAGTTTATTAATTAACAAAGGGTAAGTGGGGGGAGGAGAAGAGGGGTACATAAACTTAAAAAGGAATAAGGGTATTTATTACATGCTATTGTATTTCAAAATATATATCTTACATTGTAACAAAAATTCAATGTTCACATTTGTATCTTATTACTATCAATACTTCATTTATCTATATACCCACTAAAACCCTCATTGTATATTGGACAAAATCAATCAATAATAAATAAATGAGCTAAGGCAACGGCTCACGTGCCAGCAGATATGGCTCCATGTGCCACCTGTGGCACCCATGCCATAGGTTCGCCATCGCTGTTATAGGGCTTCCTGCCTGAGCAGGGGGTTGAACCTGTTACTCTAAATTCTAAACCAACTTATCAGTGAAGCACTTTCTTGTGAATTCAAGATATCTGGTATTACTTCAGCATGCTGTGCTATAAGTTTACTAATTTCTATTCTGAAGAACCGGGGTGGCGCAGCAGGTAGAGTGCTGTACTGCAGGCTACTGAAGCTGACTGTAGATCTGCAGGTCAGCGGTTCAAATCTCATCACTGGCTCAAGGTTGACTCAGCCTTCCATCCTTCCGAGGTGGGTAAAATAAGGACCCGGATTGTGAGGGCCACAGGCTGGCTCTGTTAAAATGTGCTATTGCTAACATGTTGTAAGCCACCCTGAGTCTATTTTTTATTTGATTTTTTATTGGATTTGTATGCCGCCCCTCTCCATGGACTCGGGGCGGCTAACAACAGTGACAAAAAACAGAATGTAAAAAATCCAATTCTACAACAGCTAAAAATCCTTGTTATAAAAACCAATCATACATACAAACATACCATGCATAAATTGTGGAAGCCTAGGGGGAGAAAGATTATCTTAATTCCCCCATGCCTGACGGCAGAGGTGGGTTTTGAGGAGCTTACGAAAGGCAAGGAGGGTGGGGGCTATTCTAATCTCTGGGGGAGGAGTTGGTTCCAGAGGGCCGGGGCGGCCACAGAGAAGGATCTTCCCCTGGGCCCCGCCAACCAACATTGTTTAGTTGACGGGACCCGGATAACGCCAACTCTGTGGGACCTTATCGGACGCTGGGATTTGTGTGGCAGAAGGCGGTTCCGAAGGTATTCTGGTCCGATGCCATGTAGGGCTTAATAGGTCATTACCAACACTTTGAATTGCGACCGGAAACTGATTGGCAGCCAATGCAGGACGCAGAGTGTAGATCTGCAGGTCAGCGGTTCAAATCTCATCACTGAAGGTTGACTCAGCCTTCCATCCTTCTGAGGTGGGTAAAATAAGGACCTGGATTGTGGGGGCAATAGGCTGGCTCTGTTAAAATGTGCTACTGCTAACATGTTGTAAGCCGCCCTGAGTCTAAGGAGAAGGGCGGCATAAAAAGTAATTAAATAGATAAATAAGTACTTGCAGCAGTTACACATGGCCTTAGCTTGGTTTGGCAAATGCAGGCAGGATTTCGTTACGATAGCTATACCATAATAGTAGTACTGACCTAGCTGGTATTGGTTTTCTAGTCTAATCTGCCTTGAAAGGTTGACAAATTGCCATAAAGGCTTTTTAGCACGGGCACAAAGCAGGTTGCGGAGTAATGGAGAAACGCACAGAGTAGGAAATGCTTACCATCAGCACTTTTATTCTTCTTCCCTGTTGTAACATAAAGTAAGCTGTGAGGCACTAACCCAATGATATTTCAAAGAAATCCACAAAGGTACCCTGGAAAATGCAATGGAAAAAGCAGAAACTGTTTTTATGGGGCAAGGAAATTCTGGCGAATTAGGAGGTAAATTTTACAAGAGAAAGACCAGCAACATCCTCTGTAGCATTGCAACGAATGCAATGAAGTCAAATAAGAAATTTCCTGACAGTTAGGACAATTAACCAGTGGAACAACTTGCCTCTATAATTTGTGAGTGCTCCAACACTGGAAGAGATTGTCTAACCATTTGGTTATGACCTTTAAAGCCCTGCATGGCATTGGACCAGAGTACCTCCAGAACCGCCTGCTACCGCACGAATCCAAACGACCGATAAGGTCCCACAGAGTTGGCCTTCTCCGGGTCCCGTCGACCAAACAATGTCGTTTGGTGGGCCCCAGGGGAAGAGCCTTCTCTGTGGCAGCCCCGGCCTTCTGGAATCAACTCCCCCCGGAGATTAGAACTGCCCCCACACTCCTTGTCTTTCGTAAATTACTCAAGACCCATCTATACCACCAGGCATGGGGGAGTTGAGACACCTTTCCCCCAGGCTTTTTTATATTTATGTTTGGGTATGTATATGTTGTTTGCTTTTTAAAATGTATGTGCATTTTAATATTAGATTTGTTTTTGCTGGAATATTGTTTTTATTATTGTTGTGAGCTGCCCCGAGTCTTCGGAGAGGGGCGGCATACAAATCTAATTAATAATAATAATAATAATAATAATAATAATAATAATAATAATAATTTGTCTGAAATGATATGAGAAGGGGGTTGAACTAGAAGATCTAGGGGGATCTAGGAGGAAGGACCAGGGGTGACATGATAGCTGCGTTCCAATATCTCAGGGGTTGCCACAAAGAAGAAGGAGTCAAACTATTATCCAAAGCACCTGAGGACAGGACGAGAAGCAATGGGTGGAAATTAATGAAGAAGAGAAGCAACTTAGAACTAAGGAAAAATTTCCTTACAGTTAGAAAAATTAATGTGGAACAACTTGCCTCTATAATTTGTGAGTTCAGGTTTGGGTTCAGCATGCCAAACACTGCAAAGTTCAGCACGAACCCAAACTTTGCAAGTTCGATTCACCCAACACTAGTTATAGGTCGAGGACTAGTCATATATTATGGGTTATTTTCTGCACATCTCAATACGCTATATGCAAAGCTCCTGCTTCCTATTTTTTCCACCCTAATGCTCTCAACTAAAAAAAAAAGATAAAATAAAAAAAATGGAGAAATTCATCACTCCTAATTTATCCAATTAGTTCTCATATATCGCACTGAGCAGTGAATTTGTTTACGTTGAACTCAATTACCTAACTTCAGAAAGAAAACAAATCCCCAACGTCTTAATCCTTAGGAAGATTAAGCACACATAATTGCACACGAAGACCACATTTCTAAATAGTTTAATAACAGAAACTTCTGATGATCAACCGTTGCTCGAGGAGGGGGAAAGGATGGTCTTCCAAACCTTGTGCATCAAACACGAAATTGATGCTTCCTTCCCTTTCCTCAGTCTACAGCACAATATGTAGGAATTATCTGCGCACTTTTTACAGAGCTCGTCAGGGGTGGGATTCAGATCATTGAGAGCCAGTGTGGTGCAGTGGTTAGAGTGCAGCACTGAATGATAGCTGTAGTTCAGCAGTTCAAATCTTACCATCAGCCTTCCATCCTTCCAAGGTGGGTAAAATGAGAACCCAGATTGTTGGGGACATTGTGCTGATTCTGGAATGAATGAATGAATGAATGAATGAACGAACGAACGAACGAACGAACGAACGAACGAACGAACGAACGAACGAACGAACAAACAAACAAACAAACAAACAAACAAACAAACAAACAAACAAACAAACAAACGACATTGCTATTTGCCTACGAGTTCACCCAGCAGCTCCAAAAATGTGAGCGCAAGCATGCACACCTACACTCATATGAGCCTTGTCCACACATGAGCACAATCATCCGTGGCTTATACCCATATGCATAATTTGAAAACATGGCAGCATACAAATCGAGTTGTCGAAGGGTGGAACTCATTACTGGACTCAATAGTGTAAACCCCTAACCCCCAACATTCTCCCTTAGACTCTCCACGATTGACCTCTCCAGATTCCTAAGAGGTCAGTAAGGGGCGTGCATAAGTGCACCAGTGTGCCTTCCGTCCCCTGTCCAATTGTCTCTCCTTCATCTCATATCTCATATATCTTTTCTTCCTTTCATATATCTTCTCTTCTATTTTTATATATTTTCTTCTATTCTTTTTTTAACATATATTACTACATGTCTATTCTCTTCTATATGTATTGTGTATTGGACAAAATAAATAAATAAAATAAATAAATGAATAAATGAATGAATAAACAAACAAACAAACAAACAAACAAATAATAAAAATAAATAAATAAATAAATAAGACCATCCTCAATGTCAGCACTGGTGAGCAGAATTGTTGTTCAACTCAGTTGAGGTACGCAACTCCGCTCTGCCACATGAGTCAGCTGAGCTAAATAAAAGGGAATACATTGGTACCTCTACCTAAGAACGCCTCTACTTACAAACTTTTCTAGATAAGAACCAGATGTTCAAGGTTTTTTTGCCTCTTCTTAAGAACCATTTTCCACGTACAAACCACAGCCTCTGAAACTGTAACCAGAAAAGGCAGGGAGAAGCCTCCGTGGGTCTCTCTAGAAATCTCCTGGGAGGAAACAGGGCCAGAAAAGGGTGGGGGGTGGAGCCTCTCTGGGGCCTCTCTAGGAATCTCTTGGGAGGAAACAGGGCCAGAAAAGTGCGGGGAGGGGGAGAAGCCTCTCTGGGGCCTCTCTAGGAATCTCCTGGGAGGAAACAGGGCCAGAAAAGGGCGGGGGGTGGAGCCTCTCTGGGGCCTCTCTAGGAATCTCTTGGGAGGAAACAGGGCCAGAAAAGTGCGGGGAGGGGGAGAAGCCTCTCTGGGGCCTCTCTAGGAATCTCCTGGGAGGAAACAGGGCCAGAAAAGGGCAGGGGGAGAAGCCTCTCTGGGGCCTCTCTAGGAATCTCCTGGGAGGAAACAGGGCCAGAAAAGGGTGGGGGGAAAGCCTCTCTGGGGCCTCTCTAGGAATCTCCTGGGAGGAAACAGGGCCAGAAAAGCAGTGGGGGAGAGACAAGCCTCTCTGGGGCCTCTCTGGGAATCTCCTGGGAGGAAACAGGGCCGGAAAAGTCAATGGGGAAGCCAAATTCACTTAACAATGGCATTATTTACTTCACTTCAATAATTCACTTAACAACGTGAAAGGACATACAACAGGCTAGAATGCACTTAACTGTTTTGCTGAGCAGGAGAAATTTTGGGCTCAACTGTGGTTGCATGTCATTTAAGAATCCAATGTAAAATTAATTATGTTAGAGGGAAAAACATTTAGAAAAAGTAGAACATATTGGAGACAATTTACAAGGACAAACAGATATTGGGCGGTGGAGAGAAATGTATGCCAAATGAAATATTTGTGAGTGTGCATGAAGTTTCTTTAAGGAAACTTCCCTTATTCCATAAAGCGAAGTTGACAGATTCGCAAAAGTTAAAAACGGTGAGTTGGCAATTCAACTACTCTTAAAGGTCAGTCAATTTTTTAGGGAGAAATTAGATTTCCAGTATCAATTCTAATCATCCTGAAATATTTGGAAGGGGAAGAAAAAAAAGCAAAAAGAAGTCTTTAATGCATCATTAATCATACATACCTCCCATGCAATTCATTATGCTTCCTAGTTCAGGATGGGGGGGGGGGGAATCTGAATTTCAAAGCTTTTATGAAGATAAAAGTAAACCTCTTCCATTTTTAACAAAGGCCTTCCTGTTATGTTTGACACGGACAGAAGGAAAGGCATTGAGTAAGAAAGAGAGGGAGTAAAATATCGTTGAGTGGCAAAAGTAACTCCTTTCTTAATGATCCTGGTGATTGGAGTACTTTCAAGGTAATTTAAAATTAAAAATACATGAATTGTTTCATCTTGGTTCTATCTTAATAAGCTGTGCATCCAACTTTGCTCACCATGATACAGTGGTACCTCTACTTAAGAACTTTTGTAGATAAGAACCAGGTGTTCAAGATTTTTTTTTACCTGTTCTTAATCTACTTAAGAACTCGAGCCCGGACAGTTTCCTGCCGTTCCCCCTTTAATCCCGGCCATCTTGGGCTTTTCTGGGCTGCCAAAGGAGCCTTTCAGTGGTGCTTAAGGAGGCTTTGGCAGTCCAGAGCGAACGAAGCATTTTCCTTTCTCTGGGTGCTTGGAGAGGGAATAAACCTCTGCCAGTGCCCAGAGAAAAGAAACGCTCCCTTTGCTCTGGGTAGCCAAGGAGTCACCACAGCAAAGGAAAGGCGCTAGCTAGAAAGCGAGCAAGCGAGCGAGAGGAGAGGGGAACCCTTCAGCATGGGAAGGAAGAGGAAGCAGGTAGCAGCAGCCACTGTATGGGAGGCAGGGTATGGGAGTCCCTCTTTTTTGTTTTAAGCCTTAAAGTTTTGGATTTTTTTTAAATTCCCCTCACCTCACTTTTTTCCTTTGGCAATGACAACCAGTTTCTTAAATCGAAAGGTTTGTAAGTAGACGCAATTTTTTCCACAGGAATCAATGTAAAAGCAAATAATGCGTGCAAACCCATTAGGAAAGAAATGAAAGCTCGGAATTTAGGTGGGAGGAGGAGGAGGTAGAAGAAGAGGAGGACAGTCACTGCCGAAGGAAGAAGGTGAGGTGAGGGGAATCAAAATAATCCAAAACTTTAACATTTAAAAAAGAAAAGAGGGACTCTGAGGCAGTGAGGAGGAGCACACGCTTCCCATACACCCGGTGCGAGGCTGCCTCCCATACATTGCGCCAGAGAGAGAAACCCGGGGGAATGCCACTCTCAAATTTCCTGGGAAATTTTTCCGGGCTCGGGTTCTTAAGTAGAAAATAGTTCTTAAGAACAGGCAAAAAAATCTTGAACACCGGTTCCTATGTACAAAAGTTCTTAAGTAGAGGCGTTCTTAAGTAGTGGTACCACTGTACTTAAGAAAAAGCATATCCTTATTTCATCCCAGGGATTTTTATTTTTTTCTGAGGTCCCATTTATGATCAATCTTAAATAGAAATCAGAAGCAGCACTACTCACAAAACTGGGAATATCCCAAAAGTTGCTGCTTTTTTAAGAGGCAACTGGACTTTCGGGTTTTTCTTTGAAGGCATTTCGTTTCTCATTCAATAAGCTTCTTCAGCTCTGGATCAATAAAAACAAATTCTTGTTTTGCCTTCTGGTCAGGGATGGGCTGCCAAAATAGTTACTGCAACACTGGGGCGTGGCTTATTTTATTGGTATGGCTTGATGGTCATGTGACAAGATTGGTGTGGTTTGCTGGCCATGTGACCAAACGGGAATACCTTGATGATCGCGTGATGGGGTGGTGGATTGTATGCCGCTCCGAGTCCACAGAGAGGGGCGACATACAAATCTAATAAATTATTATTATTATTATTATTATTATTATTATTATTATTATTATTATTTTGTGGTTGTTTTGTTGTTTGTTGCTGCTGCTGTTGTTGTTGTTGTTATTATTATTATTATTATTATTATTATTATTATTATTATTATTACTACTACTACTACTTCTACTACTATTATAAAGGTCATATGGCTTAGTGGGAGTGGCTTACCTGCCATGTGACTGGGTGGGAGTGGCTTATTTCACATTTTTCTCCATTTACAATGATTCATAAAGGTTTCTAATCAAGGACTCTCTTTCTTCATATTAGCGAATTCATCCAGGATTACTGGTTGATTTCAGCTCTGCCACAGCCACGTCAGTGGAACAAGCTCTCAAATATGCCCCACACTTTGATCTAATCTTTCAAATGAATAGTTTATGATCATGTTTTCCATGTTCCTTAGGCTTCCTTATGCAAGCAAAAATCAATGTATTCCAATGTATTTACTGACCCTTCGCATCCTGGACACAAACTGTTTCAACTCCTACCCTCAAAGCAGCACTGCACACCAAGACAACTAGACACAAGAACAGTTTTTCCCCCGAACGCCATCACTCTACTAAACAAATAATTCCCTCAACACTGTCAAACTATTTATTAAGTCTGCACTTCTATTTCTACTAGTTTTTTTCTCATCATTCCTATCATCCTTTTCCTCCCACTTAGGCTATATGAATGTAACTTGTTGCTTGTATCCTAATATTTTTATTAATATTGATTGTTTCTCCAGTGCTTATTTGACCCCTATGACAATCAATGTACATTGAGAGCATATGCACCAAAGACAAATTCCTTGTATGTCTAATCACACTTGGCCAATAAAGAATTCTATTCTATTCTATTCTATTCTATTCTATTCTATTCTTTCTATTCTATTCTATTCTATTCTATTCTATTCTATTCTATTCTATTCTATTCTATTCTATTCTATTCTATTCTATTCTATTCTATTCTATTCTATTCTATTCTATTCTACTCTACTCTACTCTACTCTACTCTATTCTATTCTATTCTAAATGTATTTTCTATATCCTGTTGTAAGCCGCCCAGAGTCCTTTGGGAACTCATAGCATAGAAATACATTTAATTAAAATTAAATTAAAATTAAATAGGTTTGTAAATATTAATACTAATATTAATATTAATACTAATTATTAAATTAATAATTAAATAGGAGAGTAGACAGAGAGTCATTAAGATTCCTTACTCCTAACTCCTTTCTCTTAGGTGGGTTGTCTGTCTATCTGAAACAGATACTCATCTGTTTCCAAAGCAATTTGACTTTTCTAACCCTTCTCTTCACTAAACAAATGCCTTTTTTACTTCCATATTTTCATTTATAATAGTTGTCAAATCAAATGTAGAGAAAGGGCAATACATAACTCAACAGAAGATAATATACAAGATCTGTGTCACCCACCGTATATTGTCTATATCTATATTTATGTTATATCTAGAGCTATATATCAGCAAACTGTATATTTGGCATATGACATATCAGAATTTATCTCTGTTTGGAATAATGGCGTGATGAACCTCTGAAAATAAAGAGTGTGAGTAAAGTTGGTGCTATTGACAGTGAAATTTGCTTAAGTGTGGCTTATGCACTTTGACTGTATTATATTAATAATAATAATAATAATAATAATAATAATAATAATAATAATAATAATAATAATAATAATATTTATTAGATTTGTATGCCGCCCCTCCCCGCAGACTCGGGGCGGCATACAAATCTAATAAATATATTGATTGCACGATATTTGATTATTCTCAACTTCTACTTTACACTGTGTTATGTTATTATTATTTTATTGTTTTTAATCATGCATTGTGTTTTACCTTGTTTCTATTTTCTCAAAGATTTATTAGCAACTCAGTCCCAGCGACCAATTAGGTCCCACAGAGTTGGCCTTCTCGGGGTCCCGTCAGCCATTGTTGCTTGGCGGAGCCTAGGGTAAGAGCCTTCTCTGTGGGGGGAGCGACCCTCTGGAATCAGCTTCCCCTGGAGATTTGTACTGCCCCCACCCTCCTTGCCTTCCGTAAGAGTCTTAAGACTCACCTATGCTGCCAGGCATGGGGCAATTCGGTCTCAGCCCCCTGGCCAATGAGATATGTTTTGTATGATTGAACTGGTATGGTTGTTTTAAAATATTGGATTTTTTTAGATTGTAATTTTAAATTTAATTAGATTTGTTATTGTACTGTATTGTTATATTATATGCTGTGAGCCACCCCAAGTCTTTGGAGAAGGGCGGCATACAAATCTAATCAAATAGATAGATAGATAGATAGATAGATAGATAGATAGATAGATAGATAGATAGATAGATAGATAGGTAGGTAGGTAGGTAGGTAGGTAGGTAGGTAAGTGGGTAGGTGGGTAGGTAGAGATAGAGATAGAGATGATAGAGATAGAGATAGAGATAGAGATGATAGAGATAGAGATAGAGATAGAGATAGAGATAGAGATAGAGATAGAGATAGAGATAGAGATAGAGATAGAGATAGAGATAGAGATAGAGATAGAGATAGAGATAGAGATGATAGAGATGATAAAGATAGAGATAGAGATAGAGATAGAGATGATAGAGATAGAGATAGAGATAGAGTTAGAGAAATATATAGAGGGGGGAGGGAGGAAGGAAAGAGAGAGAGAGAAAGAAAGAAAGAAAGAAGAAAGAAAGAAAGAAAGAAAAAGAAAGAAAGAGAAAGAGAAAGAGAAAGAGAAAGAGAAAGAGAAAGAGAAAGAGAAAGAAAGAGTATTTATTTCAACGTTTCAATAGTCTCTTTACCATAAGGCAAAAACTTTAGCCCAAATGCCAAAATTTCTTCTAGAAATACATGAAGGGCATCAATTTAATCCCCAGAGAGCACCAACCTATTTTAAGAGATTGGGATGAAATGCCAAGGCTAAATTGAACATCAGTATCTTTAATCTGGGGCAAAGTTGGATTAATAAAAATGCAAGGAACAATTCTGCATAAAAATGATGATCAGGCATATACCGCAGCATCCCGCCCCCCCAAATAAAATTAAATCTACAATACAGCATGTACAACTTTCAATTTTTTAAAAATACCTTATCTCACAGACGTGACTGTCTGCGAGTTTCCAAACGCATCTTATTTGCACCTCAAATATTCATTTTAATGGCACTTTAATCTGTCAGGTGAGAACTAGATCATTCAAATCAGAAATACAGGAGAATTAATTTTTGAGTTGTATATCCTCCTGGAAGTTATTGCTAAGAATGTTTCATTTCAGAATGTTGGGGATTTTTGTTTAAAAAAAACATATCAGATGCCACATTAAAAAAAAATCAACCTCACTGTTATTAATTCTTCCCATGTGACAGCGCTATTCCCTTCTGCAACACAGGATATGAAACTGCGCGTTAATGATACCAGTAAATTGAAGTTTGAATAGAATATAATATTTGACTAGAAGCCATTCCTTCTTAATTAGAATTGAGCAGTTTTGCCAAAATGCAAATACATCTATTTGCATTAAAAAAAAAAACCCACAGAATGCGCAATTTATAACTTTCCTAATTTAGAGAAAGGGAGCATGTTTCCTCCTTCTCCTTTATGTCCCTCACACCTACAACGTCTTCTGAAATGCTCTTCTTTTCTCTCTGTATCATGATAGGGCTCGGTCATGCTGAGAACGCACACTGAACTTAATTAGGCATGCCTTAACTTTTCTTTAGGTCTGCTTTAAGCTTGACTAATTCTGGCTCCAAGTGTGTTTATTTTCACTGAGGCAGAAATACCATCCATTTTTGGTTGATTTCTTTTAACGACGACGGAAACTTCCTTGTTGGAAGAAATCCAGATTCCTTCTCATTCAAGGTTTTTTTTAGAGAGCTGATGCCAACAGATAGATAGATAGATAGATAGATAGATAGATAGATAGATAGATAGATAGATAGATAGATAGATAGATGATAGGTAGGTAGGTAGGTAGGTAGGTAGATGATAGGTAGATAGATAGATAGATAGATAGATAGATAGATAGATAGATGATAGGTAGGTAGATAGGTAGGTAGATGGTAGGTAGGTAGGTAGGTAGGTAGATAGATAGATAGATAGATAGATAGATTAGGTAGGTAGGTACGTAGGTACCTCTCTCCCTCTCTCTCCCTCTCTCTCTCTCTCTGTGTCTGTACATACACATACAGTTTATATAGATATAGTAGATAATGTAAAGAGGGGTGGTGAGGTGGGGGGTCTTGATTAAAAATCTGATCTATATGGAGCAAAAAATTCTTTCTCTCTCTCTCTTTCTCTCTCTCTTCCTCCCTCCCTTTCACTCTATTTCTCTCCCTTACTCTTTCCCTCCCGTCCCTCTATCTTTCTCTCTCTCTTCCTTCCTCTCTCTCTCTGTCCCTCTTTCTTTCTTTTCCTTCCTTTCTTCTGCTCTCTCTTTTTCTCTCTCTTTCTCTCTCTTCCTTCCTCCCTATTTCTTTCTCTCTCCCTCCTTCCTCCCCCCCCTCTCTCTGTGTCTGTACATACACATACAGTTTATATAGTAGATAATGTATATTTTTCTGTGCCTGTGTGTCATATGTATGTACACATATGGCATATATACATAGAATTAAATAGTATATTTTGGATGTTCAGGAATAGTAAATACCTTGTATCTCTTTGAGGCAACGAGAGGCCAGGCACCCTAACCCTAACCCAAACCCTTGACTTGACTGACATTAAGTTGGCCACCTTTAAGCCAGTCACATGATCTTTAAGCCACCCCGGGTCACATGATAATCAAGCCACTCCCACCTGGTCACATGGCCAGAAAGCCACACCCACAAAACAAGCCACATCCTGTGTGGTAGTAAAAATTTCCCCAGCACTTCACTGGTGAGATCCTATTCCTAAATTGGTTTGTAGCCAAGCAGCTGATGAAAGGGAGGAATGGAGGTGATCAGTAAAACAGTTAAAACAAAATACAAAAAGCAAGGAAGCAGTCCTAGGAGAGAAACTGCCTTTATTGTTGATTGCTAGAAAAACTGCTGAATGGCGAGGAAAAGTCCCTGTTGGGAAGCACAGGATCAGAATAAGGCAATGAGGTTATAGGAAAGTCAGGTGTAAAGCTTTCTCTTTCTTCCATGCAGAAATATACACAGAGAGAGGGCATATTCTGTACCGAGAGTCCTCGATTTAGGAGCACAATGGAGGCCCGAATCTAGGGAATTCGGCTAGAAAGGACTAGCCCAATGAAAGGACAAGCCATAAAAGAACTCAGGAAAATTTCCTCAAAAGGAGGGGGGGATCTAAGAAGTAGCAAGCAAGGGGAGAGTCTAGATTCTCTCTCAAACAGCCTGAAATACAGGGAGTCTAAATCAAATATTCATTCTGAAATTTGTATGGGGTGAAGGATAGATTAAGGAAGGAAGAGAGGGAGGGAGGGAAGCAGGGAGGGGAGAAAGAAGGAAGAATTGAAGAAGGGAGGGAGGCAGGGGAGGGGCAGAGGGAGGGAGGAAAGATTGGAGGGAGGAGGGAGGGAAAGAAGGAAGGGAGGAAGGAAGGGAGCGAGGGAGGGAGGAAGGAAGGAAGGGGGAGGGGAGAAAGAAGGAAGGATTGAAGAAGGGACGGGCGGAAGGGAGAAAGGAAGGAAAGTTTGAAGGAAGGAGGAAAAAAGGGAGGGAGGGAAGAAAGGATTGAAGGAACAATGAATGGAAGGAGGGAAGGTGTGGAGGCGGAGGGAAGATAACAAAGAAGGATTAAAGGAAGGAGGGAGGGAGGAAGGAAGGATTAAAGGATGAGTGGATGGAGAGAGGGGAGGGAGGAAAGATTAAAGGAACGAGAAGGGAGGAGGGAGAGAAGGAGGGAGGGAGGGAGGAAGAGAAGGGAGGAAGGATTGAAGAAAAGATGAATGGAAGGAGGGAAGGCATGAGGGAAGGAAACAAGGAAGAATTGAAGGAAGAAGGGAGGGAGGAGGGAGGGAAAGTGGGAAGGAAGGAAACAAGGAAGGATTGAAGGAAGGAGAGAGAGAGGGAAGGTGGAAGGAAGGAAGGAATGAAGGAAGGAAGAAACAAGGATTGAAGGAAGGACGGAAGGAAGGGAGGGAGAAAAGAAACACCCAGATGTAGGAACTTGGCATGGCTATCAAGTTTTTCTTTTCTTTCCCATTCCGCTTCATCAGTGAGATCAAATTCACTCCTCTAACCTCCCAAGGGGGGACCAGATATTGAGGCTGTTGTGTAAATCTGAGAAGAGCTGATAGCATCTATCCATTTGGCATCTCGGACATTAAGCTAGCAAGCAAGAGAAGGCACTTTCGCTAAGCCCCCAGTTCAAAATACGAGGAGAACATTTTGGAGGACTTTGTGAATTGCTTATCACCTAAGTTTTTTAGTTTGGATCGGGGCCAACAAGACTGCCAATTTGAAGGGTGATTTTTGAAATCCAAAGAGTAAATCCTGGAAGCATCTGTATATTTCCAAACCCCCCCCCCTCCTCTGTGTGGGTGGATGATAAGAGGAAAAAGAATTGGCGACAACTTCACAGATGTATGTCTGCTTGCTTGACAGAGGCTGCCTCTGAAATTTATCACTTTTAATTTGTTATTTTTACAGGGAAAGGAAGAGATGGAGAGAAAGCTTTGTCGTTTGTTTCGGATACAGATTTAGAGTCTTCGAGAGGGCTACTAATAATATGTCTGTGAGGATGAGACACTTCAGATTTGAAAAGGTTTTGAAAGATAATTAATAGAACATTCTTTTTTTTAAAAAAAAAATAAAAAATAAGGCTCCGGCAAAATATGCCAAGCAAAATATCATATAAATGAAAGCGGCCTGAAGCTCCATGATTGGTTGAAGGAATCATTCATTTCGCAGGAAAGAGAGATAAGTTTTATATCCTGTTTTTATTTTTCATCTGCAGCTTATGGGGAGATTGATAGCAGGATATTCCCAACCTCCCACCATCTAAAATACGTACATTATTCCACATGGAGGTAAAATATAATGATGATGATGATGATGATGATGATGATGATGATGATGATGATAATAATAATAATAATAATAATAATAATAATAATAATAATAGAAGATTGACGGGAGAAAAAGACCTCATGGTCCATCGAGTCTGCCCTTATACTATTTCCTGTATTTTATCTTACAATGGATCTATGTTTATCCCAGGCATGTTTAAATTCAGTTACTGTGGATTTACCAACGACGTCTGCTGGAAGTTTGTTCCAAACATCTACTACTCTTTCAATAAAATAATATTTTCTCATGTTGCTTTTGATCTTTCCCCCAACTAACTTCAGATTGTGTCCCCTTGTTCTTGTGTTCACTTTCCTATTAAAAACACTTCCCTCCTGAACCTTATTTAACCCTTTAACATATTTAAATGTTTCGATCATGTCCCCCCTTTTCCTTCTGTCCTCCATTCTCTACAGATGGAATTCATTAAATCTTTCCTGATACGTTTTATGCTTAAGACCTTCCACCATTCTTGTAGCCCATCTTTGGACCCGTTCAATTTTGTCAATATCTTTTTGTAGGTGAAGTTTCCAGAACTGAACACAGTATTATTCCAAATGTGGTCTCACCAGCGGTCTATATAAGGGGATCACAATTTCCCTCTTCCTGCTTGTTATACCTCTAGCTATGCAGCCAAGCATCCCACTTGCTTCTCCTACTGCCCGACCCACACTGCTCACCCCTTTTGAGACTGTCAGAAATCACTACCCCTAAATCCTTCTCTTCTGAAGTTTTTGCTAACACAGAACTGCCAATGCAATACTCAGATTGAGGATTCCTTTTCCCCAAGTGCCTTATTTTACATTTGGACACATTAAACTGTAGTTTCCATTGCTTTGTCCATTTATCTAGAAAAGCTAAATCATTATTAATTATTATTATTATTATTATTATTATTATTATTATTATTATTATTTAATAGACTTGTATGCCGCCCCCTCTTCGAAGACTCGGAGCGGCTCACAACAAAATACAAAGCACAAATCTAATATTAAAAACAATTATACAATATGTATTGTTTTGTATGCTGATGGAGAAAAGAAACTCATTGAATCATACATTTCTGGCTTAGGTTATATATTGTGCAACCCACCCAATTATACATACAGTACTAACAATCTGCATTTCTAAAAGCTGGTCTCGGCTTAGTATCTTTTTAGGAGCATGGAGTTGGGGGCACTGAGTTAATAATAATAATAATTTATTAGATTTGTATGCTGCCTAGAAACCCACAATTAAAACCACAATCATACCATGCATAAACTATGTGGGCCCAGGGGTCTTCAGTAACTTACGAAAGGCAAGGAGGGTGGGGGGCGGTTCTAATCTCCAGGGGGGAGTTGATTCCAGAGGGTCGGGGCCACCACAGAGAAGGCTATTCCCTTGGGGCCCACCAGAAGGCATTGTTTAGTCGATGGGACCCGGAGAAGGCCAACTCTGTGGGACCTAATCAGTCACTGGGATTCGTGCGGCAGAAGGCAGTCCCGTCGGTATTCTGGTCCAATGATCCTTCACTGAGCCAAGTATTACATGTCCAGCCTATTAAAAAGAAGGCTTAAATCCATTTAAATAAAGGATCTTTGTTTTTTTTCTAGAATACCTTTCCTTCCATCATCATTTCATTTCATCGTGAGTCAACTGCTAGGTGTTATTTCACAAGAACCCTGAGAGAAGAAGAAAAACTAGGGTTTGATCACATAGGCATCAAACTAACAGTAGGCCTCAAATAAATTGCTATACATTATAGAGTAAGCCAAAATGATTACCTAAGAATAAAGTGATAGTTGTAATTTACTGTGCTAATGCCATTTATAACATGCATTTGCAAAGAAAGCAGTTTCAGGAGCTATTTTGGAGCAAGGACATTAAGGATGTTGAGAGGTTGGGAACTGAAAGAGATTTCACATATACAGGAAAGTATATGGTGACTGATGGTCAGTATGAGAGTAGAAGTAAGTCAGTCAGTCATGAAATGATGTAGAAGAGCATAAAAAGAATATCGTGGAATGAGTTTGGGCCCACTGGCCATAGCTATTCCTTGTAGGAGCTAGCTATCATTTCTGGACCTCGTTGCAGTGGGTCATTGATGTAAGTAATTATTTATTAGATTATTATTATTTATTAGATTTGCATGCCGCCCTTCTCCGAAGACTCGGGGCAGCTCACAAGATATAGTATAAAACAGTTCATATAAACAAATCTAATTAATTAAAAAATACAAGCTAAAAACCCAGGTAGGTAGGTAGGTAGGTAGGTAGGTAGGTAGGTAGGTAGGTAGATAGATAGATAGATAGATAGATAGATAGATAGATAGATAGGTCAGTAGGTAGGTAGGTAGATGATAGGTAGGTAGGTAGGTAGATGGTAGGTAGATAGGTAGGTAGGAAGGAAGGAAGGAAGGTGGGTAGGTAGATGATAGGTAGATAGGTAGATAGGTAGGTAGGTAGGTAGGTAGATGATAGATAGATAGATAGATAGATAGATAGATAGATAGATAGATAGATAGATAGGTAGATGATAGATAGATGATAGATAGATAGACAGATAGGTAGGTAGATGATAGATAGATAGATAGATAGATAGATAGATAGATAGATAGATAGATAGATAGGTCAGTAGGTAGGTAGGTGGGTAGATGATAGGTAGGTAGGTAGGTAGGTAGGTATATGATAGGTAGGTAGGTATATAGATGATAGATAGATAGCTAGATAGGTAGATGATAGCTAGCTAGCTAGATAGCTAGCTAGCTAGCTAGCTAGCTAGCTAGATAGATAGATAGATAGATAGATAGATAGATAGATAGATAGATAGATAGATAGATAGGTAGATGATAGTTAGGTAGGTAGCTATGTAGATGATAGATAGATAGATAGATAGATAGATAGATAGATAGATAGATAGAAGATAGATAGATAGATAGATAGATAGATAGATAGATAGATAGATAGACGATCGATAGATAGGTAGGTAGGTAGGTAGGTAGATGATAGGTAGGTAGGTAGAAGATAGATAGATAGATAGATAGATAGATAGATAGATAGATAGAGATAGGTAGGTAGGTAGGTAGGTAGATGATAGGTAGGTAGGTAGATGATAGATAGATGATAGATTGATAGATAGATAGATAGATAGATAGATGATAGATAGATAGATAGATAGATGATCGATAGATAGGTAGGTAGGTAGATGATAGGTAGGTAGGTAGGTAGATGATAGATAGATGATAGATAGATAGATAGATAGATAGATAGATAGATAGATAGATAGATAGATAGATAGATAGATAGATAGATACTTTGGCCATCAAATGAGAAGGAAGGACTCATTGGAGAAGACCCCATTGCTGGGAAAGATTGAGGGCAAAAGAAGAAGGGGTGGGCAGAGAAAGAGGTGGATGGATGGAGTCACTGAAGCAGTCCTTGTGAGCTTAAATGTCCATGATAGAGGACAGGAAGCCTTAGAGGAACGTTGTCCATGGGGTCAGACACGACTTTGCACCTCACAACAAGACTTGAGTGCTTAACCATCTGCAGATCCATTTATAGAAGCTAAACAATGGGGCTATGTTTGGGCAAAAGGATGGATGTTTAATTACTGTAGTCTGAGGGGGAAATCCCACCGTTTCCTCCTTCATTCCAGATACATCATTTCATTGTTCCTTTGTGAGGTCGTCTTGAGGACGCTATACATCCTGGAGGAAAAAACATGGTAAGGTAAGCAGATCAGAGGATATTTGCCTGCTTACTAAAAATAAAGAGTCAGGAAGTATACATTCTGGGTAATGAATGATATTTAAAAATAAATAAAAAACACCCTTATCCTTTTCGTCACTCTTTTTCTCCTTTTGATAGAGTTATTATATTGCATTTTGCAGCTGCTTTATATCAATCTCTATATCTACTGATACATCAACTCAGATTTTAATTATAGATTCTGAGAGGGAGGGAGAATATCCATAAATCCAAAGACATCAATTAGAACTCCTTCTTTAGAAGAACTTCTCCTCCATTTGGTGTGTTTAAAATAATACTTTTTAAAAGTATATTTACAAAGGTGCTTTTTTAAAAAAGGGAATGGGCTTTGTTTTTCCTTGAAGATGTTTGGCTTGTCATCCAAGCATCTTCTTCAGTTCTCACTGAAAAAAAAATTAGGACAACCATGACCTGGATGACTGAGAATCTCCATAGACCTCTACAAATCTATATTTATTATTTATTTTAATTGAGTTGGTTTTATATTGAATGGAAGGGAATGGAATGGAAGGGAAGGGAAGGGAAGAGAAGAGAAGAGAATTTATATTTTCAATACTCAAGCCGATCAAATAAGTCCCAATGGAATTGGGTGGCATAGAAGTTAAATAAATAAATAAATAAATGAAATCCTTAAGTAGTCCTACTTTCTCCACCAATCCTGCAGCTAATCCAAAAAGTTTAGTTTTAGTAGCATTTTAGCAGACCCTACTCTATTTAAGCCTGCTATGCTTTGTCCCTCAGCTTCCCATGTAGATGCCAGAATTTTAACTCTGCGTCAGGCTTTTTATATCTTGCCCAGTTAAGAGGTTTAGTAGTATCAAAGGCTTCTCTATTGTGTGAGGTATTTCACTGATGTGATGAAAGCATTGTCTGACAGTGAATTTTAGTATATTTTTTTCAGTGCAAAGGGTGCAGAGGACCAGAAGTTATGATATGGTGAAGGCACAGAGCCTCTCTGAAATCTAAGTGACTGATATTAAATTGGGATCTTTTTCTCTTGCTCCGAGAACCCATGTTTGCATTTTCAAACAGAAATGTCCCATCTTGATCTCTAGCAGAATATTTTACAGATGAAAGCTGGTCCTTTTGGCCTCGCTATAATGAGCGTGGGAATGCAATCCTTGCAAATTGTACTTGTGCCCTAATGAATACATGGACAATTGAATATAATAAGGAGCATGGTTTCCTGGAATTCTCTGGAACCAAGTACAGAGGGGTTTTTTCCCCAGATGTCAGAACTTCTCAAGAAGAAAGCAGATGATTCTTCAAACTCTAAACTTGAATGGTTTGATAGAAACCCTTATTATAATATATTCCTCATTCTTTGATTAAATAAGCTGCTCTAGTTATTTGCTTTCTCTTCCTCAAACAGTACTGGCCGACACATTAACGCAATATGGTATGCTACAGAATTGTGAGCAAATCTCTCTCGCACGAACATCCTGTCAGGAATTAAAAATCCTGAGGTAATATCTTAATGCAGAAGGAAGGCCTGTGTTGAGAATGCTGAGTCATTCTGAGGCAGTTGAACATGCAGCAACCTAGCAATTATGTGAAAAGTATTTAACTAGGCAAGAGCTCTCTGATCTTTCTCTTGCTCTCTCTCTGATATCTGATCCTGATCTGTGTGAAGTGTTCTATGAAGCTGCTGTATTGCTGTATTGATCGGTTGGTTCCTGTGAGTTATTGTAACTGAGATAGTTGCAGTGAGATACTAGTGAGATACTAGTGTGATGTATGTATAGCATAGATAGCATATAGTAGTAGTGTAAATAAGAAGTAAATATATTTTCCAAGACTTCCCACTGCTGCTGTGTTTCATTGAAGACTTCAACTCCATATCTACTGGTCTGTGGCTGGCTGGTTGGGTTAGTCAGCTGGTTGGGCTGGTTTGCTGCTTGGGATGGCTAGCTTCCAAAAGTGCAGCTCTGATACATCCTTGCACGAATTTGGCTTCTGCGCATGCACAGGAATCCATATCTTGTGCCAATGTGTACCTTGTGCCAATGCCAATGATAACAAGGTCATCCAATAAATCAGCATAGCAGACTCAGTCTGCCAATGAGAGTTAATTACGTGCGGGGAAAAAATGTAAGCTTAAGGCTGGCTGTGGTTCCAGTCTCAAAGTTTTGGTCTCAGGGTTCGGTCTGAGTTAAGTCTCATTATGATCTCTGTAAGGTCTCGGCTCTGAACTTGCTGCAGTGAAGCTAATTCTCTATAACCGACTGAAGAAGAAATACTCTGCAATATGGTAGTGTCAATATCTGCTATGATGATAATAAATAAATTATTTAATTCCACTAAATTTTTTTTAAAAAAATAGTTGAAACCAATGTCTATGGAGATTCTCAGGCATCCAGGTCATGGGTTTATTTTTCAAAGGTGCTTTTTCAAGAGGCAACTGGACTTTCTTCATTTGTTTCTCCTTGAAGATGTTTTGCTTCTCACCCAAGAAGCTTCTAAAGAAGAACCGAAGAAACTATAAGGAAAAAACAAAGAAAGCCCAGTTGCCTCTTGAACAAAGCACATTTGACAAGTCGAAACACACTTTGAACTTTATAAACAATCAGCAATCAGTTTAGAGTTCTAGTATTATTATTATTTTTCACTTTGCTTTAATTTCTGATTGAGACCTGCCCAGTAAGGACAACTGTATAAAATTTTAAAATAATAATAATAAAAACAAATGAATATCAAACACCCATGTTTTCCTACTTTACAGAGGCTCGGTGGGGCAGTGGTTAGAGTGCAGTACCACAAGTTACTTCTGCTAATCATTGGCTGCCAACAGTTTGGCAGATCGAATCTCAGTAGGCTCAACCTTCCATCCTGAGGACCCAGATTGTTGGGAGCAATAGGCTTAATCTCTGTAAACCACTTAGAGAGGTCTATAAAGCACTGTGAAGTGGTATATAAGTCTAAATGCTATTGCTATCTATCATATCATATCCTTTGTGATTTGATTTGATTTGATTTGATTTGATTTGGTTTGATTTGATTTGATTTGATTTGAATGCCACCCTTCTCTGAGACTTGGGGATTTATTTATTTATTTATTCATTCATTCATTCATTCATTCGATTTTTATGCCGCCCTTCTCCTTAGACTCAGGGCGGCTTACAACATGTTAGTAATAGCACTTTTTAACAGAGCCAGCCTATTGCCCCCCACAATCCGGGTCCTCATTTGACCCACCTCGGAAGGATGGAAGGCTGAGTCAACCTTGAGCCGGTGATGAGATTTGAACTGCTGATCTTCAGATCTACAGTCAGCTTTCGTGGCCTGCAGTACAGCACTCTACCTGCTGCGCCATCCCGGCTCATGTATGTTTGCATGCAGAAGACACTATGCATAGTGTTGCCATGATGTTAAAAAGGTGTTGAGTCTTGAAAGAGTGCAGAGAAGAGCAATGAAGATGATTAGAGGGATGGAAGCTAAAACATAAGAAGAATGATTGCAGGAAATGAGGATATCTAATCTAATGAAGAGAAAGCACTGTTCCAATATCCAAGGGGCTATCCCAAAAAAGCAGGAGTCAGGCTATTCTTCAAAGTATCCAAAAGCAGAACAAGAAACAATGGAGGGAAACTAATCAAGGAGAGAAGCAACCTAGAATTAAGGAGAAATTTCATGACAGTGAGAACAATTAATCATTGAAAAAACTTGCCTTCTGAAGTTGTGAGTGCTCCATCAATGGATGATTTTAAAAAGAGATTGGACAACCATTTCTCTGAAGTGACATAGGATCTCTTACTTGAGCAGGGGGAAGACCTCCAATGTCCCTTCTATAAGTTTGTACTATTGTTATTCTGTTATGCAGCTGTATTTTCTGAGTTTACGGAATACATGTCCGCATTTTCACATTCCTTCTAGATGGGTAAGATTGATGGAATTGCAGCTGATATAATTGCTCCTTGCTATATACCTGGGATGTAAAAGTTCAGATATGCTATAACCCACCTGGAGTTTCACAGTCTTTCTCTCTTCTCTGTTTTCTGAGTCTGTGGGTCCCCATGGGCCTCGTTTTGCCAAGATTGTCTGTTAGTAACTGCTTCCAGTGACTTGTAAGCTCATGCTTGTGTTATTATGGTAGGAGGAAAGCTGTGGTGGGGTATAATGGAGAAGAATTCAGAGCGAGGCTGGTAACACCCATCATTAGTGACACCATCAAGCCACCTTGTCGTCTGTGCCTCGGGATTTTCTCCAAGGACTCAAGCCCTCCTGTGCTTTATCCAAAATAATTCAGTGTTACCTTCCCTAATTAGTGTTTCTAGCAAACACTCACTAGAAGACCTCCAAGGTCCCTTCCAACTCTGTTGTTATTATTATATATACTGTATATGACAAATACCACTCACTCATCACAAAATCTCCAAAACTGTAAAGCGTACAAGGGAACTTGGCACATATGTTCTTCTCGGCTTTTAGGTGTTTTCTAAGAAAGGATTTTTCATACCAGACCAATCTGATTGCATTCTTTGACAAGGTAACAAAATTAGTGGACCAGAGGAATTCAATTCAATTCAATTTCAATGTATTAGATTTGTATGCCGCCCCTCTCCAAAGACTCGAGGCGGCTCGCAACAATAATTAAAAAAAAACAATATTCCAGCGAAAACAAATCTAATATTAAAAATCACATAAAACCCTATCATATTTTTAAAAAGCAAACAACATATACATACCCAAACATATATATAACAAAGCCTGGGGGAAAGGTGTCTCAACTCCCCCATGCCTGGCGGTATAGATGGGTCTTGAGTAATTTATGAAAGACAAGGAGGGTGGGGGCAGTTCTAATCTCCGGGGGGAGTTGATTCCAGAGGGCCGGGGCCACCACAGAGAAGGCTCTTCCCCTGGGCCCCGCCAAACGACATTGTTTGGTCGATTGGACCCGGAGAAGGCCAACTCTGTGGGACCTTAGCGGTCGCTGGGATTTGTGTGGTAGCAAGCGGTTCCGGAGGTAGTTTACTTGGACTTTAGTAAGGCATTTGACAAAGTAGACCATAACCTACTACTAGATAAAGTAGAAAAATGTGTGATGGACAACAATACCACAGATGGATTCAAAACTGGCTAAGCAACCATACTCAACATGGAGTGCTCAATGGAACTAAACAAGGAGACATGTAACTTAGAACTAAAGAGAAATTTCCTGATATTTAGAATAATTAACCAGTGGAACAGCTTGCCTACAGAAGTTGTGAATGGTCCAACACTGGAAGTTTTTAAGAAGATGTGGGATAACCAGTTGTCTGAAATAGGGTTCCCTGCCAAAGCAGAGGTTGAACTAGAAGACCTCCAAGGTCCCTTCCAACTCTGTTGTTGTTGTTGTTGTTGTTGTTGTTGTTGTTGTTGTTGTTGTTGTTGTTATTATTATTATTATTATTATTATTATTATTATTATTATGTCAGTACAACACAGCAAACAAGATCACTATGCTGGATTTTGTATTTCATCACCAGTCGGGTGCTTCCCAAGCACCTAGGACTGCGTGATGTAGCTGCGAATTATGTTTGCCGATCCCAGTAAAGCAGCCTGACAGATGGAGATTTTGTCAATTCCAATGGTTTTCAAATGTCTGCTGAGATCCAAGTACCACCGGGACTACTTTCACGGGTTTATGCCAGAGTCGTTGCAGCTCGATTTTTAGATCTTCGTATTTCACTAATTTCTCTAGCTGCTTCTCCTCAATTCTGCTGTCTCCTGGGATTGCGATGTCGATGATCCATACTTTCTTTTTCTCCACGATCACAATGTCTGGTGTGTTATGCTTCAGAATTCGGTCAGTCTGAAGTTGGAAGTCCCACAGTAGTTTTGCTTGCTCATTTTCGACCACTTTTTCGGGCTTATGATCCCACCAGTTCTTTGCCACTGGTAAATGGTAGTTCTGGCACAAGTTCCAGTGGATCATCATGTCTATGCTTGTAGTCAGTCTGTGCGATCATTTTGCAGCAGCTGAGTATGTGATCGATTGTTTCATCTGTTTCTTTACAGAGTCTGCACTTTGGATCGTCAAATAATATTATTATTATTATTATTATTATTATTATTATTATTATTATTATTATTATTATTATGTCAGTACAACACAGCAAACAAGATCACTATGCTGGATTTTGTATTTCATCACCAGTCGGGTGCTTCCCAAGCACCTAGGACTGCGTGATGTAGCTGCGAATTATGTTTGCCGATCCCAGTAAAGCAGCCTGACAGATGGAGATTTTGTCAATTCCAATGGTTTTCAAATGTCTGCTGAGATCCAAGTACCACCGGGACTACTTTCACGGGTTTATGCCAGAGTCGTTGCAGCTCGATTTTTAGATCTTCGTATTTCACTAATTTCTCTAGCTGCTTCTCCTCAATTCTGCTGTCTCCTGGGATTGCGATGTCGATGATCCATACTTTCTTTTTCTCCACGATCACAATGTCTGGTGTGTTATGCTTCAGAATTCGGTCAGTCTGAAGTTGGAAGTCCCACAGTAGTTTTGCTTGCTCATTTTCGACCACTTTTTCGGGCTTATGATCCCACCAGTTCTTTGCCACTGGTAAATGGTAGTTCTGGCACAAGTTCCAGTGGATCATCATGTCTATGCTTGTAGTCAGTCTGTGCGATCATTTTGCAGCAGCTGAGTATGTGATCGATTGTTTCATCTGTTTCTTTACAGAGTCTGCACTTTGGATCGTCAAATATTATTATTATTATTATTATTATTATTATTATTATTATTATTATTATTATTAACCGGGCATGGCATGGCCAGTACATGACACATCCGGCCTACGGGGGTTTAGATATTTTACTCTTTTCCACTTGAAAAGAACTCTGTTCCAACTGCCAATTGCCTTACATAAACAAGCCCTGATGCACATTCTACATACATTTTCAAGCTTTAAGCATCAATGTATCAATCATGATCATAACTACTCATTAATTTTCAAGCTTTAACTGTCAATTTATTAAGTCCAATCACATAGTTTCATAATGAAGCATGCGACTGTGTGTGTGTGTGTATATGTGTGTGTACTGGAGTATCCAATGAAATTAACAATGTTGTAAGATTTGCAGGGAGGGGAAGGTTGCATTGAGATTTCTGAAACTTGCTCCCATGCATGAGAAATTCCGTTTGCTGGAATAGAAAGGAAACACACCAAGGCTTCCCAAATATAGCTTGATAGTACAAAATATCCAATTGGAATCATATATTACTTACAAATGAAATCACGTCTCTCAAAAGATTCCTCTAAGGATTCCTTATTTTTCATAGTATGTATATATAGTTTTGCAAAGACGGAGGCTGCAGGCTTCTCGTGACTTGCAAATGTAGTAAGATTTCCAAAGGGAAAGGGAAGCCAAACATATATAAATTGTTCCATAATATTTGAAAGCCCTTTCAAATAACAATTGTTTTAGAGCCAATTTGGCGAAGGGAAAAATGTAGGGTGAAAGCAGAAAACCTACTGAGATATATTACACTAATGAGACTAAAAGGAAAGGGTTGCAGGCAGTAACCCATGCCCTAATCATCTTAATTGGGTTGCTCCTTCTTATTTCTGAATTTTCCAGGGACTGCAGTAGCTCTCCATGAAAACGGGATTTGAATAAGAGTAGAATATTTTGCAGGAGATTCAAATGAATTTGGGAGGATGGAAAAGATGTGGATAAGACTTGGGTACCAAACTAGAGCTGATAGGATAGGATAGGATAGGATAGGAGAGGAAAGGAAAGGAAAGGAGAGGAGAAGGGAGGAGAAGGGAGGAGAAGAGAGGAGAGGAGAAGAGAAGAGAGGAGAGGAGAGGAGAAGGGAGGAGAGGAGAGGAGAAGGGAGGAGAAGAGAGGAGAGGAGAAGAGAAGAGGAGAGAAAGGGATGGGAGGGGAGGGGAGAATAGAGCAGAATAGAGTAGAGGAGTAGAGTAGAGTAGAGGAATAGGGTAGAGTAGAGTAGAGTAGAATAGAATAGAATAGAACAGAGTAGAATAGAATAGAATAGAATAGAATAGAATAGAATAGAATAGAATGATGGGATTGGATGGGATGGGATGGGATGGAACAGAATGGAATGGAGTGGAGTGGAAGAAGGGGATCAGGTATGGTAGAATAGAAAAGAAAATTAATAGAGTAGATTAGAGTAGAACAGAACAGAACAGAATAATAGGATGTGATGGGATGGGATGGGATGGGATGGGATTGGGTGGTGTGAGGTGGGATGGAATGGAATGGAACAGAATGGAATGAAGTGGAAGAAGAGGATTGGGTAAGGTAGAATAGAATAGAAAATATACTGTAGAATGGAATGGAACATAACGGAACGGAACAGAACAGAATAAAATAATAGGATGGGATTGGGAGGCATGGGGTGGGGTGGAGTGGGATGGAATGGAATGAAACAGAATGGAATGAAATGAAATGGAGTGGAGTGGAAGAATGGGATCGGGTAGGATAGGGTAGAATAGAATAGAATCCCAGTGTGATTGGACACGTAAGGAATTTGTCTGTGACACGTAAGCTCTCAGTGTACATACCAACAACAAAGTGACAATGCATAAGATACCAGTCGGAGTAGGAAATAGCGAAGATTAGAAGGATAATACTATTAAAGCGTGATGAAATATTCTTAGGCATAAGACAATGCTGTGGGAATTAGGAGTTTAGCAGAGTGATGGCATAGCGGGGAAAATTGTCTTTGTGTCTAGTTGTTTTTGCAATTGCGCTGTAATGGCGCCTGAGGGGAGGAGTTGAAATAGTTTATATTCAGGATTTGAAGGTTTCTAGACGTTTTCTTGGCTCTTTTTCTAGCTTTTGCAATATACAGGTGAAAGGCAGGCTGGTTGCAATTGTTATTATCATTATTATTTTGCAGTTATTTATTATTATTATTATTATTATTATTATTATTATTATTATTATTAATTGGATTTGTATGCCCCCCCTCTCTGCAGACTCGGGGCGGCTAACAACAGTAACAAAATAGTATAATCCAATACTAAAAACAGTTAAAACCCATTATATAAAAACCAATCATACAGACAGACATACCATGCATAAAATTTTAAAGGCCTAGGGGGAGAGTAAATCTCAGCTCCCCCATGCCTGGTGGCAGAGGTGGGTTTTAAGCAGCTTACAGAAGGCAAGGAGAGTGGGGGCAATTCTAATCTCTGGGGGGAGTTGGTTCCAGAGGGCCGGGGCCGCCACAGAGATGGCTCTTCCCCTGGGTCTCGCCAAACAAATTGTTTGGTTGACGGGACCCGGAGAAGGCCCACTCTGTGGGATTTAACTGGTCGCTGGGATTCGTGCAGCAGAGTTATAACTATTCATTGAAATCTGTAGCTGTTGCGTTTGGTTACTGTACCAAATGAGAACATTATGGAGTACATATTTACCTCTCTTTATTTTTTTCTTTTTGAGATCTGCATACACATACAAATGTAAATAGGACCCATTCTTCTACTGATGCCTGAATCTAGCTGAATGTGGCACAGAGTATGTTGGAACACACTTGGCTTGCAGGGACAAAGAAAACCGCCAAGTACAAATATTTGTGTTCGGAGCACAATGCTGAAGCTCGAGGCAGGTGGATTGGAATCCCCTGTCTGGAAAGGAAATCATTTGGCAATTCAACATATCCAGCCATGATTCCCACTGTGGCTTTGCACAAAAGCAACTGGAAAAATAAATATGTTTTCTATTGTGAGAAGCCTTTGCAAAGCACTGCTATCATCTCAAAAATAACACAAGGAGGGCGAGGCTGTTCAGTCCCTTATCCGAGACAGCCAGTCCAGCTACCTCCCTCCATTCTATATTACAGGTGAAACTCAAAAAAATAGAATATCATCATCATCAATAATAATAATAATAATAATAATAATAATAATAATAATAATAATAAAAAATAGGTGGCAGAGGACTTTTGCAAGTGAAGCAGACAGTGAAAGAAGAGAAGCATGCATTAGCTGACTATGTGAAGGAGAGCAAAGAGTCAACATTGATGGAGGTCAACAATAGGAAGCTTCTCAAGGTGAATCTTCTCTTTCTCTTTCTCAAACTTCTCTTTCTTTCTTTCTTTCTTTCTTTTCTTTCCTTCCTTTCTCTCTCTCTCTCTCTTTCTTTCCTCTTCCTTTCTTTCCCCCTTCTCTCTCCTTTCCTCTCTCCCTTTCCCTTTCCCCCTCCCTTCCTTCCTTCTTTCATTGTTTCTCCCTTTCTTTCTTTCTTTTTCTTAGTGAAATACGAAGATCTAAAAATCGAGCTGCAACGACTCTGGCATAAGCCTGTGAAAGTGGTCCCAGTGGTACTTGGCATGCTGGGCGCAGTGCCAAAGGATCTCAGCGGACATTTGAAAACCATCGGAATTGACAAAATCTCCATCTGTCAATTGCAAAAGGCCTATTTGCTGGGATCGGCAAACATAATTCGCCGCTACATCACGCAGTCCTAGGTGCTTGGGAAGCGCCCGACTGGTGATGAAATACGAAATCCAGCATAGTGATCTCATTTGCTGTGTTGTACTGACATAATAATAATAATAATAATAATAATAATAATAATAATAATAATAATAATAACAACAACAATAATAATAAAACATCAAATAAGCATTAAAAGTAAAATCAGGGAGAGTTATACCTTTTTTCCAGGAATGAGATTTATCAGCAAACACATAGCTCCCACTTTTTCTAAAAAAAGACCTTCTTTTTAACTTTCTATAGAGATCAGAAAAATAAAACCTGCTGTTCCACTGAATTATTACACTAGCAGTGCAACACTTTTCAAGCCTATTTATGTCAATGAAAGAATTAAGCACAAACTCAAATCTTCCATGCTGAAATGGTCGGGTTTAGACATGAATATCTTTGGTTGAATTGTGTTTAAAACAAGTCTAAAGTGTGACATTACTGAGATCTTCAGCATCTGTTTTTTGCTGGGGTTTTTTGGTCTTGGAAATTGAGCGGTTAAAAATAGAAGCCACGTTTGTGTTAAGCTTTAAATTATTGTGATATTTTTACATTGAGATCTAGAGGTATTTTAAAAAGCGTCAAACTCTAATTTTGAAAAATGAACAATTAACCCACAAAACCCTATGCAAATTGTTAGTGATCATCCATGGGTCCGGTTCTTTCAAAAATTCCCCACCACCACCAGTTTCTTTCCCTTTTTCAAAAATATACCGTTCTATCTACAACTAGGAGTTGTGTTCACACTGAATAGAGTAACAATGTGAAGATGCTGAAGTGTGAGCCCTGCCCATTTTGTATATAGTGTTGCATGCATATACATATGGGTTGTGTTATGGTTGGCTCTGGGCCAGCTCCTGCAACGGGGAATTTGGATGTTGGCTTAGGAGAGTCCTCAGGTTCCCAGAGACTTATCTTACTGCCATCAGCTTCTGACAGTGAGGATTCATTGCCAAGGTCAGACACTGGGGGGAGAAGAAGAATCAGATTAATAGATGGATGCAGCCAGCCCATTAGTTAATGACCCCATTAGTGGCTCATTGGACTTGGAAGAGGATTGGTGGATAGATGCCAGAATGCGCAGGCTCATGGCTAGAAGGGACCAACTGTGCAGGAAGCGTGAGTGACAGGGAAGAGGGGAGTTTGGCAGACAGCCCAGGAGGAGATCAATCATCTGTATCATCCCTGGATTCTGAACAAGAATTAATGACACATCCACGCATGCGTACGGTGATGCATAGGAGACAACAATTGAAGGATTATTACAAGAGAAAATGAGGCCACCTGTGGTTGGGTGGGGCTGCTGTAATTAGTGCTACAGATAAAAGTGCAGCTTGGTGTTTTAGCCTCATGGCAGTTTATCTGATTCATTGTTTCGTCAAGATCGTGGTTTTTGTGCTGTTCAAGATTGTGTGGGGACTCTCTGTACTTTAGAATTGGACTCAATTTCCCCATTATTGGGTGAGCAATTGTATTGCATTTTAACCTGTGCCTTGTGTGTACCAGAAAATCCCTTTGACATTTAAGGGGAGCTGTTTCTGTTTTTCTGTTTATAAAAACTTTTAGGTTTTCCTTTTATCGTGTGGTGTGTGTCTTCCTGGACTAATTACCCTGTAATTATGGGCAGTTGAAACACGCCGGCAGAACAGTTTAATAATGACAATACCTGTTTCAAATTAAACATTTTTTGTTAAAAATAGAAGTCTCTAGAAATTGAAAAAAGGGAAAACTAATGTCCATCAAAACAATGTCCTGCCCAGCCCTCCTGCTATATAAAACATTGGCACTACAGTAATGTCACTAAGGGTGTGTGTATGTGTATGTGTATGTGTGTTTATGTGTGTGTGTGAGTGAGTGAGTGTGACTACTTGGCATAATTTTTGAAGCACCAGATCAGTCCTTGTAACTCCCTGTCATTACAGTGTCTTAGTTTAATATGCTCTCCTAAGATATAGTTTACAATGAGCACAAATCTCTTTGTACTGATGTGTATTCAGCTTTGTAAAATGCACAGGAGATAACAGGGAGAGTTGGCAGGGATTGTTGGATCAACCCCCAAAAAGATAGGGAGTAGAACAGCTTTTATGTGTGCTATTATCCAATGACAAACATATATTTCATATCATTGGCATAACACGTGACTCCATACAACTGTTCATTCATTATCTTACTCTTTCGCTTGTTCTTTTATTTTTTCCAGTTTGGTCATCTAATGCTGATTAATTTCTGGCTTGCTTTAGCCTTCTTCATTCTCTCTCTCTCTTCTTTCCTCTGTCATGCCTGGTGATATTTGAAGAACACTGCAAATCAATTACTTTTTTTAAAAAAAAGACTATAGAGGTGGTTTTGGAAAGCATTCTAAGGAACATCAAGCAAATAGTAGAATCCTAACCCAGCTGCCATTGACTGAATACATGGTATTAAAATGCAATTAGTTATGATTGCATTAGTTATGGTGTTTGAAGTAAATAAAGATTTTGTATGATATTTGCTAATTAAAGAAATGTGTGTGTATACCTACCTACCTACCTACCTACACACACACACACACACATACATACATGCACATAGAATTTCTACAAATATCTCCATATAATGCCACATTTTACTCTATATGCTTAAAGGCTTGAGTAAAGATTCTAACCAGTCATATTAAGAAGAGTGAACATACTAAGAGCTTTCAAGTATGTAAGCAGCCAACTGAAATTTTGTGAAGAAGAATCAAGAACTGTTTAAGTTTTTCTTTTTTAAAAGAAATTTTTTTTCTCCACAATTTCCATTTTTATGTCAACACATATACCTTGAATGTCAATAACATACATATTTATACATTTTTATTCAATTAATCAAACGTCAATATCCTATTCCGCATCTATTTTTGTCCTGTTCATCAGTCTGTTTTCCTTCATTCTGTTACACTTTTGTTACATTTTTCATTGGATAGTTTATACCACCTTCTGCCAAAATAATAAGATAAGATAAGATAAGATAGGATAGGATAGGATAGGATAGGATAAGAATAAAAGGAAAGAAATATAAGAAAAGGAAAGGAAAGGAAAGGAAAGGAGTGGAACAGAATGGAACGGAACAGAACAGAATAGAATAAGTGGAGTGGAGTGGAGTGGAATGGAATAGAATAGAATAGAATAGAATAGAATAAGGAAGGGAAGGAAGGGGAGAGTAGAGGAGAGAGAAGAGAGAAAAGAGGGAAGAAAACAAAATAATAAATAATGACAATACAATACAACACTACGCTACACAACACAACACAACACAATACAATACAACACAGTACAATACAATACAACTCCCAAAAGGAAGAATGAAAGACTCCCAGCTGGTGAAGCCTCATGATGACTACTGTGACAATTGATCTGTCACCCTTCAGACTTGTGATTGCAACACAGTCTCTTGGCTCAAGAGATTATTGGATTTGTACTATAATAAAGACTCATGAACCTTGACTTTGAATGATGCCAACAGTTTCCTCTTTTCCTCTTCTCTTGGGATCATGGTGATGCCTGGTTGTATTTCAAACTTATGACAGTGTTATTGACTTCAAGGGGGATATTCCTAGCATCCTATCATTTCTTCTGGAATTCTTTGTAAATTGGTGGAACATTTCTTTATTCTGATTTTATTCTGGTGGGGAGAAAAGAAATACAAAACATTATATAAGGCTTCAGGTCTATGCTTTGAGGGTTGGGGTTCCCAGGAAGTTGGCAAGATACAACTGAGAAGAGCAACAGCTTCTTCAGCCATTCAGCTGCCTTTTTTGAGGGTGGGGGTATCTATCTGTCTGTCTGTCTGTCTGTCTGTCTGTCTAATTTCTTTACCGCCCGTCTCCGAGGACTTGGGACGGCTCACAACAAATAAAACCTAGCAGCATACAAATCTAATAAATAAATAAGTAAGTAAGTAAGTAAGTAAGTAAGTAAGTAAGTAAATACATACATACATAAATACATAAATAAATAAATAAATAAATAAATAAATAAATAAATAAATAAATAAAATAAAGTACACAATATCTTAAATCCAATTAACTAATTAAAAATCTACCCCCCCAAAAAAGCTCCACCACCATAAAAAACATGGGGTTCAACATTAAATACTATATTTCAATGTTCTTGTGATATTCCTGGGAAAGAGAGAAAATTTTGACAACGTTTTTAAATGGTCTTTGTATATCTTTCGAAGCTAAGGAATACGAAAATACATTATGGAAACCCACAAGCAAAATAAATGGAAACGTTCTTGCTTTTTCTTTTCTTTTTAAAGTTCTAAAAGAAGGAAAAAATTGGCACCGGTTGAATAATGCAAATGAGATGGATCTCAGCTAGAGTGATCTATACAGTCCTATTTGCAAGTTGATAATCAAGATGCAATTTTTTTTTTGCAGTTCTGTTGACTTTCAACAGCATCGGCAGAGACAGTTTGTCTGGAATAGTAATGTGGTTTATGTAAACAACAGTTCTTTGTGACAAATTATGTACGGTCCAAATTCCCAAAGCTCACGGGGGGGGGGGGAATTGGAAAGCAAAACAGAGAATGGTTGAGGAAGAATTGCAGCCCGAATTTAGACACTGCTTTTGTTATTGTTGTTAGTGCATGGAATAACCAAGTATACTTTATATAGAAACAGCTGTCCTTCTTTGGGTCTATCCGTTCAGAAGGGCTCTGTAACAGCTACCATTAAATCAAATCATGGGGTCATTTGTTACTCTACTACTCAAGGATAAAGAAATTAATGAGTCAGGTTCTACACAACCTTCCTCAGAATTACTGGAAACCCAATAGGATACATCCTGGTAATATATTGTAAGCCACCCTAAGACTCAGGAGAAGGGCAGCATAGAAATCAAATAATAATAATAATAATAATAATAATAATAATAATAATAATAATTATTATTATTATTATTATTATTATTATTATTATTATTATTATTATTATTATTATTATTATTATTATTATTATCTCAATACAATGTCAATATAACACAGCAAACGAGATCACTATGTTGGATTTCGTATTTCATTACCAGTTGGGAGCTTCCCAAGCACCTAGGACTGAGTGATGTAGTGGCGAATTATGTTTGCTGATCCCAGTAAAGCTGCTTTTTGCAATTGACGGATGGAGATTTTGTCAATTCTGATGGTTTTCAAATGTCCGCTCAGATCCTTTGGCACTGCGCCCAGCGTGCCAAGGACCACTGGGACCACTTTCACTGGCTTATGCCAGAGTCGTTGCAGCTCGATTTTTAGATCTTCGTATTTCACTAATTTCTCTAGCTGCTTCTCCTCAATTCTGCTGTCTCCTGGGATTGCGATGTCGATGATCCATACTTTCTTTTTCTCCACAATCAGGATGTCTGGTATGTTATGTTTCAAAATTTGGTCAGTCTGAAGTCCCACAGTAGTTTTGCTTCCTCATTTTCGACCACTTTTTCGGGCTTATGATTCCACAAGTTCTTTGCCATTGGTATATGGTACTTCTGGCACAAGTCCCAGTGGATCATCTGTGCCACAGCATCATGTCTATGCTTGTAGTCAGTCTGTGTGACCATTTTGCAGCAGCTGAGTATGTGATCGATTGTTTCATCTGTTTCTTTACAGAGTCTGCACTTTGGATCATCTGTTGATTTTTTTATATTATTATTATTATTATTATTATTATTATTAGTAGTAGTAGTAGTAGTAGTAGTATCATCATCATCATCATCATTATCATCATCATCACCATTATCATTATCATTATCATTATTAATGCATCCAGTTATGGTCACCACAATGTAAAAAAAAAATATGTTGCAGAGTTGTCAAATTCAAGGCATTCAGGCTGCATCTGGCCCATGGGGCGCTCACATCTGGCCTCCAGGGCTGATCTGGAAACAGCAAACAACCAGCCCATGGCCCTCCCAAACTCCATTTTATCAGGAGACCAATGCAGCTGAAAAATGGAGCTCATGAGGGCTGTGAGTGGCCCTCCTCGGCTCTATTTTCACCAGCAGAGGGTTGCAGGAGGTTGTTGCAACTGTAAATGGAGCTTGGAAGCCTCTTTTAGCTTGCAGAGCACTTGTGCCATCACAGGAGCCCCAACACGAGTGATGGTGAGTTGGCCAAACCTCTCCTGCCCTCCAAGGTCAAACCCAACCCTGATGTGTCCCTCAATTAAATTGAGTTTCATTGAACTCGCCCCTGTTCTAGAACCCTGCAATGCTTTGGATCTGATTCAGAACAAAGGTGTGGAGGATACTTGGGAGCATAGTTCCCTCTAAGCTGAGCAGTGAGCAATCGCTCACTTAAAAATCATCATCAACTCAGAGTTTTCCAAACCTGCCCAGAAGCCAAGAGGGAAAGAGGGAGAGGGAAGGAGAGAGAGAGAGGAAGAGAGAGAAACAGATAGAAAAAAGAGAGGAAGGAAAAGAGAAAGAAAAAGAATGGGAGTAAGGAAGAGAGAAAGAAAATCAAAATCTAGTTTGAAACTAGCTCAACTATTTAAGTGGCATTTTGATATTGATAGAGTTGCCCTATTATGAGCTCACTGTTATAGACACACAGTACAGTATTTTATTTTGAAATTCTCTGAGGCAAAACAGGGTGGGTTTTTTGTTTGCTTGCTTGCTTGCTTGCTTGCTTATTTATTTATTTATTATTTCTGTGCCGCCCAGTCCCAAAGGGACTGCCGCTCAGACACTATACTTTTCCGCCCACCCCCCAAAAAAATTAGAGGGAACACTGCTTGGGAGTAAGCAAACATGCAAATAGCACATGTCTACAAGTCATTAAATCAGCCACCACTTTCCTTAGAGTTGCATGGCTGTTCCAATAACTCCCAGTCGGATGCTGTGCTGTTTGACATGCCTCCTTCTTGAATCGAAATCAGGAGCTAGTGTTTTCATTGACACAGACATCAGATAATCCCAATTAACCCAGAAAGGGTTAATTATTTCAAACTTTTACACGAGTGTGGTGCAGTGGCAGTTTTACTGCCTGAAGAACTCCTTGTATTTGATTATGTAGCACAGTGCTGTGTTTTTTAATCAATATCTCATTATGTTGTCACAAGGTTGGATCTCAGCTTCATTGTCTTTAATTCTTACACATTTTGAGAACACAAGTAAAAGAAATACAATTCTTAATTGCATTTAGGAACATTTGTGCATTTCGGTGTGCTGGTGGGAACCATTCTGATCTCTTTGGGCTCTTTTGTTTTCCTGTTATATCCTGCTACTATTTATTGTTCGTGTTTGTAGTGTAAGCTGCCCAGAATCATCCTAGAGTTAGGAAGCCTTTGCTCTATTGAATAAATAAATAACATTATCAACGAATAAGCAATGATAGCTTTACAATATGAGATCATTTTTTTTAAAAATAGCCTATGCTGAAAATTGGCAACAAAAATGTTAAGTTATGAAACTTGTATGCTATCCAAGTCTCAATGGTTCTGGATAGCTCACAACAATCCAGTTTTGTTTTGTTTTTTAAAAAAAGAATGCAGTGGTACTTCTACCTAAGAACGCCTCTACTTACAAACTTTTCTAGATAAGAACCAGGTGTTCAAGATTTTTTTGCCTCTTCTCAAGAACCATTTTCCACTTACAAACCCGAGCCTCTGAAACTGTAACCAGAAAAGGCAGGGAGAATCCTCCGTGGGGCCACTCTAGGAATCTCCTGGGAGGAAACAGGTCTGGAAAAGGTGGGGAGAAGCCTCTGTGGGGCCTCTCTAGGAATCTCCTGGGAGGAAACAGGTCTGGAAAAGGTGGGGAGAAGCCTCTGTGGGGCCTCTCTAGGAATCTCCTGGGAGGAAACAGGTCTGGAAAAGGTGGGGAGAAGTCTCTGTGGGGCCTCTCTAGGAATCTCCTGGGAGGAAACAGGTCTGAAAAAGGCGTGGAGAAGCCTCTGGTGGGGCTTCTCTAGGAATCTCCTGGGAGGAAACAGGTCTGGAAAAGGTGGGGAGAAGCCTCTGTGGGGCCTCTCTAGGAATCTCCTGGGAGGAAACAGGTCTGGAAAAGGTGGGGAGAAGCCTCTGTGGGACCTCTCTAGGAATCTCCTGGGAGGAAACAGGTCTGGAAAAGGCGTGGAGAAGCCTCTGGTGGGGCTTCTCTAGGAATCTCCTGGGAGGAAACAGGTCTGGAAAAGGTGGGGAGAAGCCTCTGTGGGGCCTCTCTAGGAATCTCCTGGGAGGAAACAGGGCCTCCACTCTCCCTGTGGTTTCCCCAATTGCACACATGATTTGCTTTTACATTGATTCCTATGAGAAAAATTGCTTCTTCTTACAAACTTTTCTACTTAAGAACCTGGTCACGGAATAAATTAAGTTTGTGAGTAGAGGTACCTCTGTACAGTCAATAAAGAAAAATAAAAGATTTTGAATAATTTCAGTTCCCAATACTTTGAGATAAGGTTATTGTTGCAGTTATTAGAAGTACAGTTATTGGAAGATAATTTTGCCGGACAAGAGAGAAGAGTGGACACTCCAAAATTATGTAGATCAGAAGTCCATATAATTGGACTTGTCTAACCTTGACCCTACCATGGATTTATCTTAGGAAAAAAATGTCATTTTAGAAATGTATGTTTTATTTATACTGGCAATGAATGTTTCCAAGCCAACTCGGCTTTCTGATCCGCTATTGAGAAAGAAAATAACGATGATAAATTTAATTTCCATTTTAACAGTCTAATTTAAGCAGCCTATCCATCTTGGAAAGTTCAAGTTCAAAGGCGGCACAATTATTTTCCCGGAGGCAGCCTCGAAACAAAAGCTGGAAGAAGAGGAACTCAGCCACTTAACTTCCACCAGCCCAGAGGCACAATGGGAAGTCATTTCGGTCTCAGCCAGCCAGCTCACATTCAATTGTCCCTCAGGACCATTCTGGTCTCTTTCAAACAGGACTACGAGGATCTTGCCACAATTTTCTTTTTTCCTCCGTGTGGCAGCAAAGTCAATATCCTCCAGTAGGGAAGGAAGCTCAAATTAAATTAAATGGTCTATCACAGTGACAATGAAGCCTTTATTATTTTTTTGCTTGGGTGCCAAAAGAGTCCGAGTTCTCAGAGAGGGGCGGCATACAAATCTAATAAATTATTATTATTATTATTATTATTATTATTATTATTATTATTATTATTATTATTTGCATGTGTGCCCAAACCAGTGAAGGGCTTCATGTTTACTAACACGCTGTGGGCATGGCTTATTTTGTGGGTGTGGCTTGCTGGCCATGTGACCAGGTGGGAGTGGCTTGATGATCAGGTGACCAGGGAGTGGCTTAAAGGTGGCCAACATGAAGTCACTCATGTCAAGGATTTGGGTTAGGGTGCCTGGCCTCTCCTTGCCTCAAAGAGATACAATTTCCCTATCTATTTACTATTACTGAATATCCAAAATATACTATTTAACCAGGACTAGGGGTGACATGATAGCAGTCTTTCAATATCTTAGGAGTTGCCACAAAGAAGAGGGAGTCAGGCTATTCTCCAAAGTACCTGAGGGTAGGACAAGAAGCAATGGGTGGAAACTAAACAAGGAGAGAAGAAACTTAAAACTAAGGATAAATTTCCTGACAGTGAAAACAATCTGTGGAACCACTTGCCTCCAGAAGTTGTAAATGCTCCAGCACTGCATATTTTTAAGAAGAGATTGGACAACCATTTGTCTGAGGTGGTATAGGCAGGGGTGGGCTATTGCCTGGATGGGGGGAATGCAGTAGGGTAGCGAAAATGGAGCTCCACCCCAGAGCAACCAATTTGCACTGAAAGATGTTGAAAGAAAATGCAGGGCGTCCTGCATAAGCTGCACCCACAGTGTGGTAGTAAAAATTTTGGTAGCCCTTCACTGTATATAAGTCTATGTATCTATTCAGAAATCAGAGATGCTATATAATCAAGGAGGTAGACAGTAATATTTACAGGGAAATCTATCCTTCATTTAGGATTGTTGTGAGCCGCCCCGAGTCTTTGGAGAGGGGCGGCATACAAATCTAATAAATTGAATTGAATTGAATGTGTGCAAATATGCTTGGGGGGCAGTGAACATCCACACTGTGGGCGTGGCTTATTTTGTGGGTGTGGCTTGTCGGCCATGTGACCAGGTGGTGGCTTAAAGGTCAAGTGACTGGCTTAAAGGTGGCCTACTTGACATCACTCAAGTCAAGGGTTTGGGTTAGGGTGCCTGGCCTCTCTTCGCCTCAAAGAGATACATTTTCCCTATCCTTTTACTATTACGGAACATCCAAAATATTCTATTTAATTCTATGTATATATGTCATATGTTTATATACATATTACACACAAGCACACAAAAATATACATTATCTACTATATAAACCAGTGTTTCCCAACCTTGGTAACTTGAAGATATTTGGACTTCAATTCCCAGAATTCCCCAGCCAGCATTTGCCAGCATTGGCCAACACCAGTACAGTGGTACCTCTACCTACAAACTCCTCTACTTACAAACTTTTCTAGATAAGAACCAGGTGTTCAAGATATTTTTTGCCTCTTCTCAAGAACTATTTTCCACTTACAAACCTGAGCCTCTGAAACTGTAATAGGAAAAGGCAGGGAGAAGCCTCTGTGGGGCCTCTCTAGGAATCTCCCGGGAGGAAACAGGGCTGGAAAAGTTGGGGAGAAGCCTCTGTGGGGCCTCTCTAGGAATCTCCTGGGAGGAAACAGGGCCAGAAAAGGTGGGGAGAAGCCTCCGTGGGGCCTCTCTAGAAATCTCCTGGGAGGAAACAGGGCCTCCACCCTCCCTGTGGTTTCCCCAATCACACACATTATTTGCTTTTACATTGACTCCCATGGGAAAAATTGCTTCTTCTTGCAAACTTTTCTACTTAAGAACCTGGTCACAGAATGAATTAAGTTTGTAAGTAGAGGTACCACTGTATTGGAAGCACTGTATTGATACCACTGTGGGGAAGCACACACGCAAGAGATTTTGGTCATTTTTTACTTCTGCGCATGGTATTAATCCAAAGGTGGATTAATAACCAGATTTCACCCCCTCAAAGAGTCACCTTTGATTTGTTCCTCAGACTATTCTGTCCTAAATTTGTTAGCAATTCCACATTTTGGAAAGTTAGGTGGCAAAAGCTCAGAACACAAGTTGCTTTATTTTTCTGTTTCTCCTCTCTCAACCTCTAAAAGTGAAATTCAAATTTCTCAATTCAATTTTCATGCATTGGGGAAGAAAAAACCCCCATTTGGCTAAATATCATTGGTGGGGACAAGAGACAGATAAGAAAGTAAACAGGGTTTGTTTTCCTCATAAAAAAAAAGTCTACATTGTGGGGATTTTTATCTCTGCTAATAATAAACAGAGTGACCTTGTTAGGAGGTGCAGCTTGTCTCCTGTTGGCAATTACTGTCCATGAGCCAAGACTGACCTGACCTTGGATTTCTGTGCTCTGTTGATTCTGGGCCCAAATCGGTTTGTGTTCTGATTGGCTTTCAAGCTGCATCCGACGGTTGCCACACAGTGTAAGATGCCATTCAAAACAAGCGAATAAACCGCAGAGAAGCTGGACAAGTACAGGAGAGAACATCATCAGTTTAGACTATCCAATACTTTTTAATTTTCTCTGTTATATAATTCCCCACCCAGAAAAATAGAAGGCTGAAAAAAAGGCATCTACCAACTGAGAATAAAGTTTTCCCCGCACACACACACACAGCAAACGGAGCAGGGCAGGAGGGAGGGAGGGAGGGGATATGGGAGTAAGGAAAGAAGGAAGGAAAGAAAGAAAGGAGATTTTCAGAATGGGGGGAAGGAGGAAGGGAGGGAGGGAGGGAGAGATGGAGGGAGGGAGGGAGGGAGGAAGGAAAGAAGGAAAGATGGAAGGAAGGAAGGAAGGAAGGAAGGAAGGTAGGTTCATTTGGGAAAGGGAGGGAAGGAGGGAGAGAGGAAGGAAGGAAAGGAGGGAGGGGGAGGGAGGTTGATTTGGGAAAGGGAGGGAAGGAGAGAGGAATGGAGGAGGGGAAGGAACGAAAGAGGGAAGATGGGTGAGGGAGGGAGGGGGGAAGGTTGATTTGGGAAAGGGAGGGACGGAGGAAGGAAGGAAAAGGGAGGGAGGGAGGATAGGAGAAAGTGAGGGAGGGGGATAGAAAGGAGGGTGGGAAGGAGGAAGGAAGAGAGGAAGGAAGGAAGGAAGGAAGGAAGGAAGGAAGGAAGGAAGGTCAATTTGTGAAAGAGAGGGAGGGAGAGATGAAGGGAGGAAGGAAGGAAGGAAGGAAGGAAGGAAGGAAGGAAGGAAGGAAGGAAGGAAGGAAGGAATTCAACAACTAAATATAAAGAACTACAGGAAAAAAATAATGTTGTAAGAACCCATGAACATAAATTTGCTTTTTTGTAACCCAGTAAAATTTTAAAAAAATATTACTGATATGTTAAAAATTCTGCAAAACATTTAAAAGCCTGCTCTCAGATCCCTCCGATTTAGTATCTCCAAATGTGGCTATGCTTTGCTTTTCTCTTGATAAAATTCACTGTACTTTGGCTCTCTCAGTGTTATCATTTATTAAGCAATAGCATGTTTGTTTGTTTTTTATTTGCTATCTCACAATTGGGTTGGTTTTTTTAAATGTCTCAGTTAATGACTTTCATCGAATTCACTCCACTCTTCCATTTCTCGCTGTGTTTGAAGCCTCGTGTGTATACACACGTATTGGATGCAGAAAGAGTGGTAGGCAAGGAGACTATTCTATATTTCTGGTGGAGAAATAAGAGATAGACAAGAAGATTCTCCAGAATAAGAAACAAACCCTACAAGTACTCTGGCGAGAAGAGTGTGTGTTTGTGTGTATGTGTGTACATTTGTGCATGCACCTCAGTCATCAACAATGTTTTATTCATGTGTCTGCATTTGTAAGCATACAAGAACCCAGTGTGCAAGTGTTGCTTAATGCTGCAATATCTTAAAATAAAGAACTGGGAATTGGCGAAGACAAATAGGAATAGATTTATCGCTTCAAGTTCTTGTTCTCAACGTCATTTTTTCCAGTCTTCGCTTTGTTTCATTTCCTGCATCTTTTTCCCAGTTTATATAAAGGTCCATCTTCATTTGTGGGGCACTTCTCCCCACATTCACACCTTGATACAATTTTTCTCCCCATGTGTATCCATTTTCCCATATCATTTCCCCTAATTTAATACTTCTGAGTCAGTGAAATACTAAATAAGGTTCTTTTTCTTTTTTTCATTAAAATATGAACAAAATGTCTGTCTTTTCTCCTGGCAAAAGGGCATTGTACTGGATCCCTCATTAGAGCTGAAATTGATTGTGTCATTTAGACTGCATAAAAGTAAATGATTTTAGAAATCCACAGGTTTTTTTTTTAACTTCCAGTCAGGAGATGAAGATTTAATGAAATGCAAGAAAAGTGCAGAGCAATTTTCCCAATATTTTCCAAACTGAGTGGCAGTGATTTCTTTCTTTTTTTCAGGGCTCAAATGGAATCTCTTCTATTGGCTGCTCAAAATGACAGGGATTAAATTATGATATGCACAATAGTTGATGGTTTCCTTATGCTTCTCCTACCATTTATTTCACATGGGAATTATTGTGAGTTTAAAACAGACCCACGAAACAAATAACTCATTGGACATTCTAGGATGACTATTTATGTTGAAATGCAGATTTATTAACGCTCTACTTGGCTTTGCTGCCAAGGTACATGGGCTGCCATGTCCTTATATTTACTTATTCACTCTGTTGCAACAGAGATTGAACAATCAATACAGAAAAGAAGTCTGTTCCAGCCCTTTTAATAAATCAAAACTGGAATGCAATGGAATGGAGTGGAGTGGAATGCAAGGGAATGGAGTGGAGTGGAATGCAATGGAATGGAGTGGAATGGAATGGAGTGGAGTGGAGTGGAGTGGAATGCAATAGAATGGAATGGAATAGAATGGAGTGCAGTGGAGTGGAATGCAATGGAATAGAATGGAGTGGAGTGGAGTGGAGTGGAGTGGAGTGGAATGCAATGGAATGGAATGGAGTGGAGTGGAATGCAATGGAATAGAATGGAGTGGAGTGGAGTCGAGTGGAATGGAATGGAGCAGAATAGAATGGAATGGAATGGAATAGAATAGAATAGAATAGAATTTTCTTTATTGGCCATGTGTGATTGGACACACAAGGAATTTGTCTCTGGTGCAGAAGCTTTCACTGTGCATACAAAGCAACAGACTAGTAATAATCATAATATGATACCCATAAGAGGAGGTAGTAGAGAAGATGAGAGGTTTCTTTCTTTCTGGACTGCTATTGGACTAGTGTGATGTAGGGTCTCCTGCACCAGCAGGAGGTTGGACTAGATGACCTGCAAGGTCCCTTCCAACTGGAATGAATGAATGAATGAGTGAGTGAGTGAGTGAGTGAGTGAGTGAGTGAGTGAGTGAATGAATGAATGAATGATTGAACGATTGAACGATTGAACGATTGAACGATTGAACGATTGAACGATTGAACGATTGAACGATTGAACGATTGAACGATTGAACGATTGAACGATTGAACGATTAAATAGATTTATATACTGCGTCACAGTGCTTTACAACCCTCTATAAGTGGTTTTCAGAGAGTAAGCATTTTGCCCCCAACAATCTGCGTCCCCATTTTACCGAACTTGGAAGGATGGAAGGCTGAGTCAACCTGGAGCCTACTGAGATTCGATCTGCCAAACTGCTGGCAGCTGGTGATCAGCAGAAGTAGCTTACAGTACTGCATTTTAACCACCACACCACCGAGGCTTTTGATGTTAGACAAAAGAATGGAAGGTATCGAATCCAGAAGTTTGGGCTTTCATATTCTGTCTCTCTATGCGCACATTTTGGTGGAACGAAACTTGAGAACTCAATGTTGTCTATTGTTCCCAGGGAACACCTCTTTCCATTAAGAATCCAATGGAGAGGAACTGATGATAAAGATTTGGGTTTTGCTTTAATTTTGTTTTAAAGAGAGGGGAAGCGGAGGGCTCTAATTATGATGGATAAATCAATTCCGGCATCTCCTTTGGGTTCTCCTGGGCTTCTTCGGATTATACGCTCACCTAAAGAAACCACAATAGGGAAGACAAATCAGGCGTTGATCTAACTGTCAGCCACAATGCTCACTAATATTAGTAACGTTCTCAGAGGCCAGTGCCATTTTTACTCTATAGAGTGCTATTCACAGCTCTACAGAGAATCATTGAAACTGCCCAGAATATCATTTGGCTCCAACTACCGCCCTGGATGACATCATTGATAAAGTTGTGCAACATTCTCAGAGACTCTTCCCGTTCTGCTTACAGAAGACAATCTTTTGAGATTGTTGCCCTCTGGCAGAAGATACAGAACAATCAAAATTCAGATCACATGTTTTCTGAATAGTTTTTAGCCCAGAGCAGTAATGGGCAGTGGGGGTAGTAAGTTTATGCACTATTTATTGTATACTTAATAGTCTTTTAAATTGTATTTCCTTCTCTAGTACCTTAGTATGATCCTTAATTACTTTTAAAATAGGAAATAATTAAATACTATATTTTTACCGATAAACGCTTTAATCATTTTAATCATTATCTAGAATTAAACCTTTATAGCAACTAAAGAAAATTGAGCTACTTGCCTAATCTGTTATCATAGTGAACCTTGTCGATTCAGTACAAAACTTTAAAATGTTACTGTGCTCCTCAACAAATAAGGCTGTCTATCATTTGCCCTTTGTGTGGCTATTCAAATAATGTGACTTAATCAACTGAAGCACCTTAAGCATCCAAGCACCGATCGGAAAACTTATCTTGGTTGGTAAGCCACACCCACACAGTCACGTGACATTTAAGCCACCCCAATCACATGATTGTCAAGCCACTCCCACCTGGACATGTGGCCTGCAAGCCACTCCTACCCGGTCATATGACCATCAGTTCACATCCACAAAATAAGCCACAAAGCACAAAGCCCCGAGTCTGCAGAGAGGGGCGACATATAAATCCAATAAATAAATGAATGAATGAATGAATGAATGAATGAATGAATGAATGAATAAATAAATAAAGCAGAAAAATACTCCCCCCTCAAAGTAAAAGGCAAAAAAGTGAATCCAGCGTCATCGACAGGAGAGAGTGCTGGCGCCCTCTTATGGCAAACCAGCCAAAATCCTTAAAGAGATATTGCAACTGTAAAAATACAAACTACAATTGGTAGTTTAACATGCATGGCAATCCCAAATATCAGTATGTAGCATGTACTAACAAATTTATGCTCAACATTATTTTTTTTCACGAGATACTGATTCAAATTATTTCCAGATTATCAAGTGATTTGCAGAAGCCCATTCCAGTATCTAATGCACTGATGAAGTTATATCTACAGCAGTTTCGGTAATGAAATATCTGAAAGAAAACAACCAAGGTCAGAAAGCACCAAGGAACTCATATTTGAACATTGAGCTACAAAAATTAAGTCAGGGTAGCGCAGTGGTTAAAATGCAGTACTACAGGCTACTTCTGCTGACTGCCAGCAATTCAATCTTGATTGGCTTAAGGTTGATTCAGTCCTTCTATCCTTCTGAGGTCAGTAAAAATGAGAACTCAGATTGTCAGAGGCAATAGGGTAACTCTGTAAACTGCTTGGAGAGGGCTGTAAAGCATTGTGAAGTGGTATATAAATCTAGGTGCTATTGCTTATTGTTTATTGGTTGACATTTCCACTTATATAGTATATATGGTTAGAATAGAATAGAATAGAATAGAATGGGATGGGATGGGAAGGGAGAGGAAGGGAAGGGAAGGGAGAGGAAGAGAAGAAAAGCGAAGAGAAGAGAGGAGAAGAGGGGAGGGGTGGGAGGAGAGGAGAACAGAAGAGAGGAGAAGGGAAGGGAAGAGAGGAGAAGGGAAGGGAAGGGAAGAGAGGAGAGGAGAAGGGAAGGGAAGAGAAGAGAGGAGAGGAGAAGGGAAGGGAAGGGAGGAGAGGAGAGGAGAGGAGAAGAGAAGAGAAGAGAAGAGAAGAGAAGAGAAGAGAAGAGAAGAGAAGAGAAGAGTTTCTTTATTGGCCAAGTGTGAATTGGACACACAAGGAATTTGTCTTTGGTGCATATTCTCTCAGTGTACATAAGATAAAAGATAGGTTTGTTAAAAATCATAAGGTACAGTACTTAATGATAGTTCGGGTACAAATAAGCAATCAAATCATATTAGGAACCAGTCAATATAAATTTTAATGATACAAGCAACGAAGTTACAGTCATGCAGTCATTTGTAGGAGGAGATGAGTGATGGGAACAATGAGAGGATTAATAGTAGTGCAGCCTTAGTAAACAGTCTGACAATGTTAAAAGAATTATTTATTTAGCAGAGTGATGGTGTTCAGGAAAAAACTGTTCTTGTGTCTAGTTGACTTGATGTGCAATGCTCTATAGCGTCGTTTTGAGGCTAGGAGTTGAAACAATTTATGTCCAGGATACAAGGAGTATGTAAACATTTTCACAGCCTCTTCCTTTCCCTTTCCATTTTATTTTCCTTCCCTTCTCTTCCCTCTTTGTGCAGTGCAATCTCACCTTTTACTTTTTAGCTCTTGCTTGCTTTCTCCAAATACCTTGTTTGTAATTCATTGCTTTGTGCATTTCCCTCTTACAATAATCCCGCAGAGATATGAAGAATCCTAACGTTATGAGCAGGTCAGCCAAGCAAACAACCCCTCTGTCTTCAGGGAGAGAGTTTTACCATCTGACTACCTGAGAGGTTGTCCTGCAGCCAACCTTTCTCTCAACACATGGGTGAGTAGCTGCCTGCTCCTTTCCATGGAACTGAGAAGCCAAAGTCACTCACCTCTGCAGTTCCTTTAGATGCTTGTTTTATTTCACTTGGAAAGTAAAGGAGGTAATAAAATCTTAGAAATAAAAATGCAATGGTACCTCTACCTACAAATGTTTCTACTTACAATTTTTTCTAGATAAGAACCGAGTGATCAAGATTTTTTTTGCCTCTTCTCAAGAACCATTTTCCACTTACAAACCAGAGCCTCTGAAACTGTAACCGGAAAAGGCAGCGAGAAGCCTCTGTGAGGCCTCTCTAAGAATCTCCTGGGAGAAAACAGGGCCAGAAAAGGTGGGGAGGAGCCTCCGTGGGGCCTCTCTAAAAATCTCCTGGGAGGAAACAGGGCAGGGAGAAGCCTCCATGGGACCTCTTTAGGAATTCCTAGAGAGGCCCCATGGAGGCTTCCCCCCCACCTTTTCCAGCCCTGTTTCCTCCCAGGAGATTCCTAGAGAGGCCCCACGGAGGCTTCTCCCCACCTTTTCTGGCCCTGTTTCCTCCCAGGAGATTCCTAGAGAGGCCCCATGGAGGCTTCTCCCTGCCTTTTCCAGCCCTGTTTCCTCCCATGAGATTCCTAGAGAGGCCCCACAGAGGCTTCTCCTTTCCTTTTCCAGCCCTGTTTCCTCCCAGGAGATTCCTAGAGAGGCCCCATGGAGGCTTCTCCCTGCCTTTTCCAGCCCTGTTTCCTCCCATGAGATTCCTAGAGAGGCCCCACGGAGGCTTCTCCCTTCCTTTTCCAGCCCTGTCTCCTCCCAGGAGATTCCTAGAGAGGCCCCACGGAGGCTTCTCCCTTCCTTTTCCAGCCCTGTTTCCTCCCATGAGATTCCTAGAGAGGCCCCACGGAGGCTTCTCCCTTCCTTTTCCAGCCCTGTTTCCTCCCAGGAGATTCCTAGAGAGGCCCCACGGCGGCTTCTCCCTGCCTTTTCCAGTTACAGTTTTAGAGGCTCAGGTTTGTAAGTGGAAAATGGTTCTTGAGAAGAGGCAAAAAAAATCTTGAACACCCGGTTCTTATCTAGAAAAGTTCCTAAGTAGAGGCCTTTATAGGTAGAGATACCACTGTACTTCCTTTCTTTCTAACCTGCATTGGGGTGATATTTCATTACTAAAAAGATCCCTGTCCCACAATTAGTATTAGTTTAATTTGGCTCCTAAAATATATACAGTACTTGTACTATGTCATTAGCTTGCAATTCAAAATTTCAAATTGACTTGGAATGCACAACATTTTAACCCAGGTGGACAAACTTGCATTTTAATTCTATATAGGTTCTCTCTCTCTCTCTCTCTCTCTCTCTCTCTCTCTCTCTCTCTCTCTCTCTCTCTCTCTCTCTCTCTCTGTAATCTTAGAAAACTAAGGGGCTTAGAGAAATCTCTTTGTTACAGAGTGAGCCTATGAAAATATTCATTGCTTCAAAATCAATCAGATGAGGAAATGAGGAATTGGGTCTTCAAGTCACATATACCCAAATCTATTGAGATGTCTGTTGCATGTGTATTTTAATGCTGTGCATTGGTCTATATCAAAACAAGGTTAATTGAAAGGTTGGGACAAGGGAAGAGAATTCAATCCTTCGGCTTGATTTGGATGCTTGAAACAAGCCACATTTGCACACTTCGTGTTCAGGAGCTACTGGATGAAAGGAGCAGGTAAGTGAACCACATCTTGAAATTGTACTGTTTATATAAAATGAGATGGCCAGATCTCTCAGGATCTTCCTCATTCCTACTTCTAAACAACCAATTTGTTGTAGTGATTAAAAAGAAAGTAGAGTGGAGTAGAGCCGAGTATGGTAGTGTAGAGTAGGGGATGGGATGGGAGAGGAGAGGAGTGGGGGGGAAGGGAAAGGAAGGAAAGGAAAGGAAAGGAAGAGGAGAGGAGAGGAGTGGGGGGGAAGGGAAAGGAAAGGAATGGAATGGAATGGAAAAGAAAGGAACGGAAAGGAAAGGAACAGGGGAAAGCAAAGAAGGGAAAGGAAAAAAGAAAGGTGTAAACTGGGAGAGTCTGTGTTTTGAATGCCACTTGAGGCATGAGATACAACTAGTTAACTTTTTTTAACTAAGTAACAGTTTTACTAGATAACTTTGAGACAGTCCCTGTCTCCCTGTCTCCCCCTCTCTGTGTGTCTGTCTGTCTGTCTGTCTGTCTCTCTCTCTCTCTCCCACTCTCTCCCTCCCCCTTCCCCCCACCCCAGAAGAATTTGCAATCCCCCCCCAAAAAAAAAATATTAAGAGCAAGGCATCCAATAAGATTTTAAGGATAGCTGTGAGAATAAGAAGAGGATTAGTATAGAGAAGAGAAATGAACAGAGACAGGCCTGCAACATCTTCAGGTCTTTTTATCCCGTTGGGTTTTTCTCCTTTGCTAGTGTGTTCCTGTAATGCATTTTTTTTTTCCAAAAGAAAAAAATCAAAGTCGGTTGCTGCAGCTTCCCTGTGAACAATCATCCGGACTGCAGAGCTATCCACATGAGGCCAGCCTGAAAGAAAGTATTATGTGCTTTATTGCTGTTTGAATCACCAGTCCCTTAAAAAAGGAATCCAAGGTAGGTACCCTTATCTTTCCTCTCCAGCTTCCTACCAAGTAACATTCAGATGGGCAAGATTATTGCATGCACAAAGAATGTTGCTTTTTCTTCTACCTTGGATTTCTTTAAACTACACCAAGCAATTACAACTGACTAATTTTGCAAACAAATAAAAAGCTAAGTGATGTCGAACTTGCTAAGAGTGTCAAGTTCCAGGTAACATCCGAACTAAATCAGAGTCTGAGTCAAAGTTCCAATTTATTTCCGGAGCCACCCTGACATGGTCAGTTGGAGGGTGCTGAAGAGGTTGATGACTGTGATACAGATAGTGTTTATGAATTAGTGGCAGGCCCTGGGTTACAGGTATCAGAACAGGTGGGAGGCCAGCCACAGGATGCTGCTATGAGTCCAGACTCCAGTGAAGAAGAAACAGACAATCGCTGGTTAAACCTTCACTTCAGAAGAGTTCAAAGGCGCAGGGAGCAAGTAGGGAAAAGATATTAAGGGGAGGAATGGGTTAATTACTGGAGTGATGTATTCGTCCCATCAGGGCGCCAGTGGGGAAGAAGGGCAGAGTTTTCAATGTTGTAAATCTATCATGGGACGTGTGTCGTTTTGGCTCCGGAGTGAGTTAGCTTATTCTTTATTATTTCACAGCTATTCCTGGTGCTTTTGAACTACGCTGTATGGACATAAACTTTAAGATAAGGGAGGAGGCATGGAGGAATGTTTGTGTGCTCTAATTGCTAAAGATAAAGAGAGATGAATTTGAATACACTCCAAGACCAGGGAAATCTTAATACCACTCTACTACGCCCTGGTCCGACCACACCTGGAGTATTGTATTCAGTTCTGATCACCACACTTCAAAAGAGACATTGAAACTCTGGAGAAGGTGCAAAAAAGAGCAACCAAGATGATTAAGGGATTGGAAACCAAGACTTACGAAGAGAGACTGAGGGAACTGGGCATGGATAGCCTAGAGAAAAGGAGGGCCAGAGTGGACATGACAGCAGTCTACAAGTATACGAGGGGATGTCACAGAGAGGAGGGGATCACTTTATTCTTCAGGGCACCAGAGGGCCAGACGAGGAACAACGGCTGGAAGCTGACCAAGGATAGATTCAACATGGAGATAAGGAGGAACTTCCTGACGGTCAGAGCGATCAACCAATGGAACAACCTACCAGCGGACGTTGTGAACTCCAACACTCTGGACATTTTTAAGAGAAGATTGAACTGCCACTTGACTGGTGTACTATAGGGTTCCTGCTTGGGCAGGGGGTTGAACTCGATGGCCTTCATGGTCCCTTTCGACTCTAACAATAAATAAATAAGAAAGATGTTTCCCGATGATAGCCGCCCCGAGTCTGCGGAGAGGGGCGGCATACAAATCTAATAAATAATAATAATAATAATAATAATAATAATAATAATAATAATAATAATGTCTGTATTACATTTTGGAATATGAAGGAGAGGAGAATAAACATGGAGTTTTTTTTGTTTATGAGGGTAGGAATTAAAATGAATACAAATACAGAATTAAAGGAAATAAATATACAATTCCACATCCTAGACATAAATACCCAACATCAAGTCGCTCGACAGTGATAGTCAATGACATGGTTGATGACTTATGTCTTTACTATTGAAACTTAACATCTTAGATGCTTTTATTAATCACATTTGTCTGTCCATTTTTCATCCTTTTTTCCCTTTTCTTTCTATGCATGTTTTGTTTGTTTTGACTGTTTTTATATGTAGAAAATTAATAAAGATTATTTTTTTTAAAAAAAAAGAATACTATTCTATCAGTTGAGCCAGTGGAAGTTTTAGAAGCAACTGGGAATTTCTGAAAATCACAATAAAACAGGCGAATGAGGCAACAAACTGCGCAAAGATGCACCCATGTCATCATATTCATTTGCCATTTTAGTTCAGCTTGTCCTTTATATTCTTTATTATTCATTTATGAAAGCTATTATGATCCTCTCGGAGTCTCTCTGGCCCTCTTGAGGAATATTTATGGCTATTACAAGGCTCTTACAAGGAAACCCAACAACAGCTATTGCAAGGATCCCGAGGAATCCTGCATTAGTGTGGAAATTGGCTCAACGTTAAAAATGTCTGAACTTCTTTCAATGTCCCCCCTGATGAAGATTAAAAGACAGACGTCTTTGGGCTCAGCCCTAGAGTTTGCCACAGACTAGCAAGAACCAATCAGGATTAAAAAGGGACTGGGTATAAGAATGTGATGGATGCTGAGAGGCAGAATTGGGTAGCACAGAAGAGAAGCCAGACTCCACCTTTTGCAAATATCAAATGCATTTTGGAATAGGAATCCTGTCTTCTAAAGGTATTGAGGGTTCCTTATTTCACAGATTGCATGGAAAGCTTTGGAGATTATGCTTGGCTGCATAACTAGAGGTATAACAAGCAGGAAGAGGGAGATTGTAATCCCATTGTCTAGAGCGCTGCTGAGACCATATTTAGAATACTGTGTCCAGTTCTGGAGACCTCACCTACAAAAAGAGATGGATAAAAATGAACGGGTCCAAAGACGGGCTACAAGAATGATGGAAGGTCTTAAGCATAAAACGTATCAGGAAAGACTTAATGAACTCAATCTGTCTAGTCTGGAGGACAGAAGGGAAAAGGGGGACATGATCGAAACATTGAAATGCATTAAAGGGTTAAATAAGGTTCAGGATATAAGTGTTTTTAATAGGAAAGTGAACACAAGAACAAGGGGACACAATCTGAGGTTAGTTGGGGGAAAGATTTTACTGAAAGAGTAGTAGATCCTTGGAACAAACTTCCAGCAGACGTGGTTGGTAAATTAACAGTAACTGAATTTAAACATGCCTGGGATAAACATATATCCATCCTAAGATAAAATATAAGAAATAGTATAAGGGCAGACTAGATGGACCATGAGGTCTTTTTCTGCCGTCTTCTATGTTTCTATGTTTCTAAGAGAATGGAAAAGATGTCTAGAAGGGAGAAAGCAAATCCTAAGGACCATCAAATTTATTTTTCTTTATTTATATTTATTTATTTTTGTCAAGTACGTATTGGTCATACACAAAGATATAACAATGTTTACATACATGATACTAGTAAAAGAGCAACAATAGGACAGGGATGGAATGCACTCTGGTGCACTTATGAGCACCCCATACTGACCTCTTAGGAATCGGGTGAGGTCAACAGTGGATAGTCTAAGGGTAAAGTTTTGGGGTTTAGGTGATGATACTACAGAGTCAGGTAGTGAGTTCCATGCATTAACTACTTAGTTAATAAACTTGTATTTCCTACAGTCAAGTTTGGAGAGGTTTACTTTAAGTTTGTATCCGTTGTGTACTCGTGTGTTGTTGTGGTTGAAGCTGACAGAAAGGATGTTGTAGCAGATGATTTTATGGGCTATGCTTAGGTCGTGTTTAAGGCAACATAGTTCTAAGCTTTCTAAATCTAGGATGGTAAGTCTAGTTGCATAGGATTGGATCAATGTTTATCAAGGCACAAAGGCAAAAAATGGAGTTCCATTACATATGGGAATTACTGTGATTTGAAAATTTTTTAATGTCTCAAGTTTCAATTCTAATGTCCAGGTTTCCTTCTCAGGAGCCAAGGAGACTTGGATAGTTGATAGTTTGCTAAAATATTAAATAAATTGCACTGTCTAAAAACTCCACGCGGTTCCTGAAAACGGGCTCCCTTTTTTTGATGTCAACAAATGCTGTAACATTGTCAACTTTTGCCAGCTGTCAGCTACTACATTTAATGCTGGCATTTAAATGCTACAGGAAGTGTGTGTGTACGTGCATATCTGTGTTTTCCTTCCTTTGCAGTTGCAGCTAATTTGCTTTTATTTCCTGGTTTTTCCTAGCCAAGAGTAATTAACAGACAGCAGGAACTCTTTTCTTCTCCTTGATATTTGTAGAGAAAGGAAAGAGCAACAAAGCGGCCAGATCCAACACATATTCTAAAGGAGGAACCATGTAGATGGAATTAACCTAATTCCCTAATTAACTGAATTAACCTAAATTCCATTTTAGATAATAGAGTGAGTTAACTAGACAGACAGACATAGAAACACAGAGATAGATAATAGATAGATGATGGATAAAGAGAGGGAGAGAGAGATTGATGATGGTGGTGATGTGATGATGATGATGATGATGATGATGATGAAAATGATGATGAAAATGATGATGAAGATGATGGCTAGGTGGTGATTAATGATAGATAGATAGATAGATAGATAGATAGATAGATAGATAGATAGATAGATAGATAGATAGATAGATAGATAGATAGATAGATAGATAGATACATAGATACATAGATACAAAGATAGATACATAGTGGAGACAGACAGATAAACAGACAGACAGATAGATATAGAAGATGGTAGTTATAGTAGATAGATAGAGGGGGAGAGGGAGATGATAGATGATAGATAGATCTGTAGATAGATAGATAGATAGATAGATAGATAGATAGATAGATAGATAGATCTGTAGATAGATAGATAGATAGATAGATAGATAGATAGATAGATAGATAGATAGATAGATAGATAGATAGATAGATAGATCTGTAAATAGATAGATAGATCTGTAGGTAGATAGATAGATAGATAGATAGATAGATAGATAGATAGATAGATAGATAGATAGATAGATAGATAGATAGATAGATAGATAGATACATAGTGGAGACAGATAAACAGACAGACATAGATATAGAAGATGGTAGTTATAGTAGATAGATAGAAGGGGAGAGGGAGATGATAGATAATAGATAGATAGATAGATAGATAGACAGACAGACAGACAGACAGACAGACAGACAGACAGACAGACAGACAGACAGACAGACAGATGAGATATTTATTTTGTTTGTTTGTTTGTTTGTTTATTTATTTATTCATTTATTTATTAGATTTGTATGCTGCCCTTCTCTGAAGACTAAGGGCAGCTCACAAGATACAATGTGAAACAGTGCGTACAAAACAAATCTAATTACTTAAACATTACAAGCTAAAAACCCAGTACAGTGATCCCTCGAGTATCGCGAGGGTTACGTTCCAAGACCTCTCGCGATAATCGATTTTTCGCGATATAGTGGTGCGGAAGTAAAAACATCATCTGCGCATGCACGCCCTTTTTTCAATGGCCGCGCATGCACAGATGGTGGAGCCGGGGAGCGACTAATATTAGATAAGTGCAACTAATACTGTACTGTATTAGATAAACATCTATCTAAATAAATAAAATACAGTAAACATCTCGCCGCTTGTCCGTTCGCCCGCCGCTCGTTTGTCCGTTTGCCCGCCCGCCCGCCGCTCGCCACTCGTCCTTTTGCCCGCCCGCCGCTCGTTCGTCCGTTCGCCGCTCGTCCTTCCGCCCGCCCGCCGCTCGTTCATCGCTTGTCCGTTCGCCCGCCCGCCGCTCGTTCGTCCGTTCACCCGCCCGGCCGGCCACTGTTTGCCGCTCGCCTGTCTGTTTTTTCTGAAAAATCGTGGTGTAGCGTTTCGCGAAGATCGAGATCGCGAAAATCAAGGGATCACTGTATATTAAAATTAATCAACCAATTCAATCAATCAGTCTGTCTGTCTAGATAGAGTCAGACAGACAAACAGACAGACATAGATATAGAAGATGGTATTTATAGTAGATAGATAGTGGGGGAGAGGGATAGATAGATAGGTAGATAGATATATGGATGGATTGGTGGATGGACGGACGGACGGACGGACGGACGGACGGACGGACGGACGGACAGACAGACAGACAGACAGACAGACAGATAGATAGATAGATAGATAGATAGATAGATAGATAGATGATATATAGATACATAGACAGGCAGGCAGACAGGCAGGCAGGCAGGAAGTCATACAGACAGAATAGATGAAAAAAAGAAGGCTAATTGTCGATGACGAAGATTATTTATTTACTTACTTACTTACTTACTTACTTACTTACTTACTTACTTACTTACTTACTTACTTACTTACTTACTTACTTACTTACTTACTTACTTACTTATTAGATTTGTATGCCGCCCCTCTGATGTTATAGGTAGATAGACAGAGACAGACAGACAGACAGATAATAGATGATGACAGCAGACAGATAATAGATGATGACAGGGAAAGAGAGATAAAAAGAGAAAAATATTATTTTTATTATTATTATTTATTAGAAGAAGATAGATGGTAGGTAGGTAGAGAGATAGATAAAGGATGATGGGTTGAGAGAGGTAACAAGAGAAGAGAGAGATAGGCAGAAGAATGATGATAATAGAGGTCGATAGGTAGGTTAGATAGATAGATATAAATAGATTGGTAGATTGATAAATGATAGATACAGGGGGAAATAAAGATATGCAGCAGGAGGATGGAGAGAGGGGGTGGAGGCAGAGGCACAGTGGCATAGAAAGATACTCTAGATATAGATAGGTATTTTTTTTTAGAATTGGTAAACCCAAACCTGAGAATTAATTAAGGTCACAGTTGGTGAGTTGAATCATATTGTTTACTCACATCACCAGATCAATGCTGTAACATTTTGCCCACTTCATCAAGGAGGAGGAGATGATTTCATGCTATTCCTCACCTTCAAAAACAGTTGTTTTCCTCCACAAGGAACTTATTTTCTGCTGTTGACAGATTGGATGAGAAATTAGGGGTGCAGAGGGGTGCCATCATATGTTCCATTGACTAATACAAATGCAAACAGTCATTCCTTTTACTTGGCTTGATTTCTTCTTCTTCTTCTTCTTCTTCTTCTTCTTCTTCTTCTTCTTCTTCTTCTTCTTCTTCTTCTTCTCCTCCTCCTCCTCCTCCTCCTCCTCCTCCTCCTTCTTCTCCAACTTCTTCTTCTTCTTCTTCTTCTTCTTCTTCTTCTTCTCCTCCTCCTCTTCCTCCTCCTCCTCCTCCTCATCCCCCCCATTCTTCTTGCTTCTCTGATCAAATAGAATAGAATAGAATTCTTTATTGGCCAAGTGTGATTGGACACCCAAGGAATTTGTCTTCGGTGCATATGCTCTCAGTATACCTAAAGAAAAATAAAATACATTCATCAAGAATCATAAGATGCAACATTTAGTGATAGTCATAGATTACTAATAAATAATTAAACCATACTAGAAAATGGAGCAAATAAATTGTAAAGTTATAAGCAACATGGTACTAGGAAGGATGAGAGACTCATCTCCTCTGAAAGCTTTGCTTTTGCAACTGGTTGGAGTCAAAGTGTGTCCCATAGATAATGAAGAAGCCTTCTCAAAAGACATCATATTGGCTTCATTCCCTAGGCAAGTCCAAGGATTGAAAAATAATAATAATAATAATAATAATCCAGGACTTAGATAACCAAGGAGTATTGCCTTCCTGGGATGGTGTTTATTAATGCTGAATCGAACTGAAGTGGTTTTTAAGTACTTGCGAATCGGGGGAGACATTTCTAAATTCCCTTTGCAATTAAAACACATTAAAGAGAGAATCCAGTTACAGCCAAATCCTTTTCGATCTGTAATTGGTAAAGCAAGTGGTATGCCAAAAAAAATAAAAATAAAAATAAAATAAGGAAATGATGTTACTTTTAGAGGAGTAGGTTAACGTACATAACAAATAGGCACCCTTTGGGATAAATGCATATTGATGTTGAATTTCATCATGTAAGATACAATTAAAACCTTTCTTTGTCAAAGGATTCAAATGTAAAATAATGCACTTGGGGAAAAGGAATCCTCAATCTGAGTATTGTATTGGCAGTTCTGTGTTAGCAAAAACTTCAGAAGAGAAGGATTTAGGGGTCGTGATTTCTGACAGTCTCAAAATGGGTGAGCAGTGTGGTCGGGCGGTAGGAAAAGCAAGTAGGATGCTTGGCTGCATAGCTAGAGGTATAACAAGCAGGAAGAGGGAGATTGTGATCCCCTTATATAGAGCGCTGGTGAGACCACATTTGGAATACTGTGTTCAGTTCTGGAGACCTCACCTACAAAAAGATATTGACAAAATTGAACGGGTCCAAAGACGGGCTACAAGAATGGTGGAAGGTCTTAAGCATAAAACGTATCAGGAAAGACTTAATGAACTCAATCTGTATAGTCTGGAGGACAGAAGGAAAAGGGGGGACATGATCGAAACATTTAAATATATTAAAGGGTTAAATAAGGTTCAGGAGGGAAGTGTTTTTAATAGGAAAGTGAACACAAGAACAAGGGGACACAATCTGAAGTTAGTTGGGGGAAAGATCAAAAGCAACATGAGAAAATATTATTTTACTGAAAGAGTAGTAGATCCTTGGAACAAACTTCCAGCAGACGTGGTAGATAAATCCACAGTAACTGAATTTAAACATGCCTGGGATAAACATATATCCATCCTAAGATAAAATACAGAAAATAGTATAAGGGCAGACTAGATGGACCATGAGGTCTTTTTCTGCCGTCAGACTTCTATGTTTCTATGAATCCCAGTGGCCAATCAGGTCCCACAGAGTTGGCCTTCTCCGGGTCCCATCGACTAAACAATGCCATTTGTCAAGACCCAGGGGAAGAGCCTTCTCTGTGGCAGCCCCGGCCCACTGGAATCAACTTCCCCTGGAGATTTTAATTGCCCCCACTCTTTCCACCTTCTGCAAGATGTTGAAGACCTATCTATGTCGCCAGGCATGGGGGGGACTAACTATCTCTTCCACCACCACCACCACCTTTTTTCTGACTGTAATACATGAGAATGGTGTGATTGTGCAGTAACGATTGTTTTTAATATTTATGGGTTTTAAATTTAGCTTTTTTATCTAATATTGGATTTGTACTCTGTATATTTTATTATTGTTGTTGTGAGCTGCCCCTTGTCTTCGGAGAGGGGAGGCATACAAATCTAATAAATATAAATATATAATATATAATGGTATATCACCTAGGATTGAGTTACTCCTTGACAAAAATAACTTGTACACATGTGCAGAAAGAAAATCCATGATGGCAGCGCCCACAGACAAACATCAAAAGAACTGGCTCTGTAACATCATCACCAGTTTACTAACGGTTCTAAAGAACCGGTTAGAGCTGGTAGAAACCCACCTCTGAGCCCTGTATGTAATGCTAAAATGTTGCAAGGTGATTTCTTTAAAGCTGAACCTCAATTAAAATCCACTTGCCTTGCAAAGATGCCGAGAGGAAAATTTATTCTAATATAGGGTGTTCTGTCACTTTGGCCCTCACCCCCAATATATGTAATGCTAAAAGCTTGCAATTTCTTTAAAGTTAAATCTCGATTAAAATCCGAAACTCATTTGCCTTTGGAAGATGTCAACAGGAAGGGAGAAAAAAAAAAGTAGAAGAGCTTTTGACTAATTGCTCAGCAAGAAAGCAATTGTCTCTGGTTGTCAGCGCTCTCATAACATTGGTGTCCTTATATAAGTGCATTCGGCTGATTAATAAACACTCGGGGGTGTATGTTTTCTCATTTTATTTAAAAAAATTGTTTGATTAAAATGTGTACACAAATACGCGGTTTTAATTAAAACAAATTGGAGGCTTTTCTAAGCATCTCTGAAGAGCTTAGAGGGTCCGGGGAAGAAGGGAAGGGACTTGGCATCCTAGGCTGAGCTTTATTGCAATCCAGCTGGTGACTTATAGCAACTATGCCCAAGTGGGTTACATGTTAGTGACGGGATGAGTTGTTGAAGGGGAAAAACAACAACAACAAGGATTAGAGACTGCCAGTAGATATGTTGTTATATGCCCAGTCATCTTGAACCATGAAATGGATGGCAAATAAATATGGTATGGAGGAGGAGGAATTGGAGGTGGAGGAGGAAGAGGAAGAGGGGCGTTTGCCCAGGTTTGCCTGGTGCACCAGTTGCGGCCCTATCTGGACCGGGAGTCACTGCTCACAGTCACTCATGCCCTCATCACCTCGAGGCTCGACTACTGCAATGCTCTCTACATGGGGCTACCTTTGAAAAGTGTTCGGAAACTTCAGATCGTGCAGAATGCAGCTGTGAGAGCTATCATGGGCTTTCCTAAATACGCCCATGTCACACCAACACTCCGCAGTCTGCATTGGTTGCCGATCAGTTTCTGGTCACAATTCAAAGTGTTGGTTATGACCTATAAAGCCCTTCATGGCACCGGACCAGAATATCTCCAGGACCGCCTTCTGCCGCACGAATCCCAGAGACCAGTTAGGTCCCACAGAGTTGGCCTTCTCCGGGTCCCGTCAACTAAACAATGTTGTTTGGCGGGACCCAGGAGAAGAGCCTTCTCTGTGGCGGCCCTGACCCTTTGGAACCAACTCCCCCCAGATATCAGAATTGCCCCCACCCTCCTAGCCTTTCGTAAGCTCCTTAAAACCCACCTCTGTCGTCAGGCATGGGGGAATTGAGACTTTCCCTCCCACTAGGCTTATAAAATTTATGCATGGTATGCTAGTATGTATGATTGGTTTCTAAATTGGAGTTTTAAATTAACTTAAATATTACATTTGTTTACATTGTATTAGTATTGCTGTGAGCCGCCCCAAGTCTGCAGAGAGGGGCGGCATACAAATCTAATAAATAAATAAGTAAGTAAGTAAGTAAGTAAGTAAGTAAGTAAGTAAGTAAGTAAGTAAGTAAGTAAGTAAGTAAATGAATGAATAAATAAATAAAAGAGGGAGTCATTTTGAACCATGAGATGGATGGTGGAGGACGAGAAGGAAGAGGAGGAGGGGGGGTATTTTATTTATTATTTATTTTATTTTCTCCTATGTATGGATTAAAATATGATATAAATAGCGTTTTTTCTTTTCCTATTCTCTTCTGCTCTTCTTTTTTCTTTTAGTTTCTTTTTCATTCTTTCTTTCTTTTTATTTTTTTCTCTTTCCTTCCTGGGCTTTTAAAGAGTCGTAAATTTGGATATTTTCTATTGTTAAGGGCAGCTATGATAAAATGAGTTGTTTTTTTAAAAAAAATGAAATTAGGAATGTGTTTTGTAAGAAGGGACTGAAACACGATGGCATGGTTAAGAAAAACAGCAAATAGCCAAGAGAAATTTAGATTGCTATAGCACTTTAAATATAAATGAAAATGAAGAACATTATCTAAAACCTGGATGATAGCATTTGGAAAGGAGGTAAAATTTATACCCACAAAAAAAGAGAGAATAAAAGGATATAGTAGTATAAGAAGAATAGAAGAATAGTAGATACGATATAGGAGATATAGGAGAGACAATAGGACAGGGGACGGGAGGCACTCTAGTGCACTTATGCACACCCCTTACTGACCTCCTAGGAATCTGGAGAGGTCAACTGTGGACAGTATAAGGGTAAAATGTTGGGGATTAGGGGAAGATACTACAGAGTCCAGTAATGAGTTCCACGCTTCAACAACTTGATTACTAAAGTCGTATTTTTTACAGTCCAATTTGGAACGGTTAATATTAAGCTTGTATCTGTTGTGTGCTCTTGTGCTGTTGTGGTTGAAGCTGAAGTAGTCGTTGACAGGCAGGATGTTGCAGCATATGATCTTGTGAAATAGAGTCATCTTGAACCATGAGATGGATGACAAGTAATTGTGGTCTGGAGGAGGAGGAATTGGAGGAGGAGGAAAGGGGAGAGAACAATCACAGTATCCTTCCAATCTTGCAATCCTCTCAATCAACATGAGTGTGATGCAATTTAAACATCGCATTTTTCGAAGTACAAGACACACCTTTTCCCACTCCACCCCGAGTCTTTGGAGAGGGGCGGCATACAAATCTAATAAATCTTAAATTTTAAAAGGAGCTGAAAATTTGAGATTGTATTATACTCTGAATGTAGCTTTTTTTAAAGCTTTCCTTTTTCAACCCTAACAAGGCGCTAATGATCTTCCCATCTTGCAGTCTTTTTCATTGCTACTCCCTCCAAAGAATGTTTTTTCCAACCCTAAGTTTTTGCAGGGTTTTTTTTTCCCCATTGCTACTCACACTGAAAAATGTTTTTTCTTTGCAGGGATTTTTTCATTGCTACTTCCTCCAAAGAAAGTTTTTTTCCAGCCCTAAGTCTTTGCAGGGATTTTTTCATTGCTACTCACTTCAAAGAATGTTTTTTCCAGCTCTAATTCTTTCAGGTTTTTTCCCATTGCTACTCACTTCAAAGAATGATTTTTTCCAGCCCTAATGAGGTGGTAACGTTCTTCCCAGCTCTTCCCAGCTCTTCCCAGCTCTTCCCAGCTTGCATGTTTTTTTATTGCTAATCTCTCCAAATAATGTTTTTTTCCAGCCCTAAGACTTTGTAGGCTTTTTTCATTGCTGCTTGTTTTGAATAAGGTTTTTTAAAGCCCTAACCATGGGAATAAAATAATGTGCTGAAGCTGACCAGACTAAGGATGCTAACCAAATGAATACATGGTAGGCATATTTTTTTCCCTTTTTTCCTTCCCCAAAACTAAGGTGTGTCTTATACTCCAGTGCATCTTATATTCTGAAAAATATGGTAACAGGGAATTGGGGGAAAAATATACTTCCCATCTATTTTATTTATTTATTTGTTTGTTTGTTTGTTTGTTTGTTTGTTTGTTTGTTTGTTTGTTTATTTATTTATTTATTTAGTCCAATACACAATGAGGGTTTTAATGGGTATATATCTATATACACATAGTAAAATACATGATGAAGGTTATAGAGGAGATACTCATAGTAAAATATATCTAAGAAAGAATAGAAAAGAAGATATAGGAATAGAACATATCAATGAAAGAATAGAAGAAGAGATATAGAAATAGAAGAAAGGAATAGGAGATATAGGAGAGCAATAGGACAGGGGACGGAAGGCACTCTAGTGCACTTGTACTCGCCCCTTACTGACCTCTTAGGAATCTGGATAGGTCAACCGTAGATAATCTAAGGGTAAAGTGTTGGGGGTTTGGGGATGACACTATGGAGTCCGGTAATGAGTTCCACGCTTCGACAACTAGGTTACCGAAGTCATATTTTTTACAGTCAAGTTTGGAGCGATTAATATTAAGTTTAAATCTGTTGTGTGCTCTTGTGTTGTGTGCTCTTGTGTCTCTAAGAAAACATTTTTTGGAAATGTTGTAGAAGGTATTGATTTATTTACTACCCTATAATGCAGAAGCCAGAGGTCATTATTCCTCGATAATAGAATAAACTTTACTGGGGGAAAATAAGTTTATACCATGAATGCCTCCTTCCCTCTCTTCTTTATTGAACGGAAAACCTCTCTAGGAATGGAAAACGTGTATCTTAAACTCTGCGGAAAGTTGGCCTGTATCCTCCTGACGCTCATTGTGCTTTCGCCGCAGCTTTCCCTTTGCCCAAACAGATGGAAGCTGATTTTGCATGATTTGAATTTCATAAATTGGAATTGCCAGGAGCTGCTTTACAAGGGTTACATAAATTTCGCTGGATCCAATTATTGAATTCCAGGGACAATTAGGGTTCCTGTAAGGTTGAAGAGGACAAATAGATTGGAGACTAAACTGGCACAGAACCATCTGGATAGACTTGGGAGGGGTGGGGAAGGAAGGACAACTATGATTTCAAGCTGAAAGTTGGTTTTTCTCTTGCTTGGCTGGCTGGCTGACTTATTTATAACTTACTTGTTTTAAGAGGCACCAGGGCATAGTGGTTAGACTGCAGTATTGCAAGCTAACTCTGCCTACAGCCATGAGTTTCCTCCTGGTCGGCTCAAGGTTGATTCAGTCTTTCATCCTACTTGGGTTAATAAAATGATGACCCCGATTGTCGGGGGCAATAGGCTGGTATTAGTACTTCACTAGATCTAGATTGAATCCCTCTGTTAATGCAACTTGGCTTTTTTGGTTGCGGCTGCACACTTCTGGCTCATATTTATCTGGTTGTCCACTAGGATTCCAAGATCCCCCTCATAGTTACTAGTGTTAAGTCTGGTTTCACCCAGTTTATATGTATACTTTTGGGTTTTCTTACCTTACTATAGGATTTTACTTTCTCTATATTGAATTTCATTTACATGTTCCATATTCCAAATATCTGTGGCATCAGAAGGAGGGCATTTGCTCAGGTTCGCCTGGTGCACCAGTTGCGGCCCTATTTGGACAGGGACTGACTGCTCACAGTCACTCATGCCGTCATCACCTTGAGGTTCAACTACTGCAATGCTCTCTACATGGGGCTACTTTTGAAGAGTGTTTGAAGAAACTTCAGATCATGCAGAATGCGGCCGTGAGAGCAATCCTGGGCTTCCCTAGGTATGCCCATGTTTCATCAACACTCTGCGGCCTGCACTGGCTACTGATCAATTTCTGGTCACAATTCAAAGTGTTGGTGATGACCTATAAAGCCCTATATGGCATTGGACCAGATTACTTACAGGACTGCCTTCTGCCGCACGAATCCCAGGGGCCGATTAGGTCCCACAGACTTGGCCTTCTCCGTTCCCATCAACTAAATAATGTTGGTTGGTGGGGCCCAGGGGAAGAGCCTTCTCTGTGGTGGCACCGACCCTCTGGAATCAACTCCCTCCAGAGATTCGAACAGCCCCCACCCTCCTCGCCTTCCGTAAAATGCTGAAGACTCATCTCTGTCGCCAGGCGTGGGGATGATTACCTCACACTTTCATTGTTTTTCTGACCTCTTTAGTATGATTAATTGGGTTGAGTGTGTACGAGTGCATAGTTGTGATTTTATGATATTGATTATGTTATATTAACGTTTTTTTAATTAATTGACTTTTTAAATTTTAATATTAGGTTTGTAATGTATTGTACTATTGCTATGTTGTGAGCCACCCTGAATCTTCGGAGAGGGGTGGCATACAAATCTAATAAATTATTATTATTATTATTATTATTATTATTATTATTATTATTATTATTATTCTACCATTTGATTATCTGAATATATTATTATTCTACCATTTGATTATCTGATTATCCCCTTATATAGAGCGCTGGTGAGATCACATTTGGAATACTGTGTTCAGTTCTGGAGACCTCACCTACAAAAAGATATTGACAAAATTGAATGGATCCAAAGACAGGCTGCAAGAATGGTGGAAGGTCTTAAGCATAAAACGTATCAGGAAAGACTTCATGAACTCAATCTGTATAGTCTGGAGGACAGAAGGAAAAGGGGGGACATGATAGAAACATTGAAATATGTTAAAGGGTTAAATAAGGTCCAGGAGGGAAGTGTTTTTAATAGGAAAGTGAACACAAGAACAAGGGGACACAATCTGAAGTTAGTTGGGGGAAAGATCAGAAGCAACATGAGAAAATATTATTTCACTGAAAGAGTAGTAGATCCTTGGAACAAACTTCCAGCAGACGTGGTTGGTAAATCCACAGTAACTGAATTTAAACATGCCTGGGATAAACATATATCCATTGTAAGATAAAATACAGGAAATAGTATAAGGGCAGACTGGATGGACCATGAGGTCTTTTTCTGCCGTCAGTCTTCTATGTTTCTATGTTTCTATGAAGCAATGGCTCTGGCATTCACATTTTTCAATCCCTTCTGAGATATAATCAGAGGAGGGAGAGGAAGGAGGAAGAGGAGGAGGAAAGTGCTTGTACACCTGAAATTAATTTGTCCAAGCAACAGATTGAGTTAATTTCCCCAGTTGCTGCATTGGAGCTACTTCAGGAGACCTACATTAAATACACTTCTCAACTATTCGGTGACCTTGGATAATTTATTCAATTTACCTTGGAGCTACAAATCTATTAGTGTAGGTGTATGAGCATTTCGCTGAATTTTTCTGCCCTAAGCATAAAGCCAGTTTTATCCACGTGTAGAAAAACTGTATTTTATATATACTACAGGCTTAAATTAGTTTACAGTGACTGGTTTTTTTTCCCAGTGGAAAATGGACACAATTTCAATAGAAGATCATCTCCATTGCAGATATTAGTCTTTAAGTACAGCTTGGTATCTTCCTACAAAAGTGTCATATCTAATAAAACACTACTTATGGTTCTCATTATTGCATGGCCTACTATGCAGAAGCAATGTAAAGTACTGTATATAAAAACATCTAATGTGGTATATGATTCTTGTGCTTGCACAGTTGTTAACTGTAATAAAAATTGCATGCCCTGGGTATGGTTTATTTCAGGAAAAGGTTCAAAGTCCTATTTTATTTATTTCCCTGATGATAGATGCATAAGAGCACATTTAAAGAGCGTAAAAAGGATTGTTAAGGGATATTCGAGTCAAATTTCCATGTCCATTCAATACAAAGTCTGAATTATTCTAGGCTCAAATTGCTTTGTGAACATTCATTCATTCATTCATTCATTCATTCATTCATTCATTCATTTGTCAACAAGTGCTAGGAAACAGGACACATGAAAAAATGGCACAAATACATGGATATAAAGGATATATAGAAGCAAAACATAGCCATAAACACATAAAATGAGTACAGTGATGTTGCAGTAGTTAGTATCTAGGATAGAATAGAATGGAATTTTATTGGCCAAGTGTGATTTTACACATAAGGAATTTGTCTTGGTGCATACAGAATTGTTAACCTGATCCTACGCAGCTTCTGCTCAGGCAATCTCACTCTACTCACAAGAGCCTACAAAACTTTTGCCAGACCCATCCTAGACTACTGCTCATCTGTCTGGAACCCATACCACATCTCAGACATCAACACCCTTGAAAATGTCCAAAGATATTTCACCAGAAGAGCCCTTCACTCCATTCAAAACAGAATGTCCTACGAAAATAGACTAACAATCCTGGGCCTAGAAAGCCTAGAACTACGGCGCCTAAAACACGATTTGAGTATTGGCCACAAGATCATATGCTGCAACGTCCTACCGGTCAATGACTACTTCAGCTTCAATCGCAACAACACAAGAGCACGCAACAGATTCAAACTTAATATGAACCGCTCCAAACTTGACTGTAAAAAATATGATTTCAACAATCGAGTTATCGGAGTGTGGAACTCATTACCAGACTCAATTGTGTCAACCCCTAACCCCAACATTTCTCCCTTAGACTCTCCACGATTGACCTCTCCAGGTTCCTAAGAGGCCAGTAAGGGGCGTACATAAGTGCACTGGTGTGCCTTTCGTCCCCTGTCCAATTGTCTTTCCTTTCTTTCACCTATCATATATATTCTCTTCCTTTCATATATCCTCTCCTCTAAGTTCACTTTTACCCTTATATATATTAACACATGTCTATTTTTCTTCCTATGTATTTGTGTATTGGACGAATGAATAAATAAAATAAATAATAAATATTCTCTCAGCGCACATAAAAGAAAAAAGATACATTTGTCAAGAATCATGTGGTAAAACACTTAATGATTGTTATAGGGGTCAAATTAGCAACCAGGAAATAATCAATATTAATAAACATTTTAAGAATACAAGCAACAAGTTACAGTCATACAGTCCTAAGTGGGAGGAAAAGGATGATAGGAATGATGAGAAAAATCTTGTAGAAATAGAAGTGCAGATTTAGTAAAAAGTCTGACAGTGTTGAGGGAATTATTTGTTTAGTAGAAATTATTTGATGTTGTCTGCCTCATCTTATTTGATCTTTTCCTCTTTTCATATACATCTTGCATAGAAACATAGAAACATAGAAACATAGAAGACTGACGGCAGAAAAAGACCCCATGGTCCATCTAGTCTGCCCTTTTACTATTTCCTGTATTTTATCTTACAATGGATATATGTTTATCCCAGGCATGTTTAAATTCGGTTACTGTGGATTTACCAACCACGTCTGCTGGAAGTTTGTTCCAAGGATCTACTACTCTTTCAGTAAAATAATACTTTCTCATGTTGCCTTTGATCTTTCCCCCAACTAACTTCAGATTGTGTCCCCTTGTTCTTGTGTTCACTTTCCTGTTAAAAACACTTCCCTCCTGAACCCTATTTAACCCTTTAACATATTTAAATGTTTCGATCATGTCCCCCCTTTTCCTTCTGTCTTCCAGACTATACAGATTGAGTTCATTAAGTCTTTCCTGATACGTTTTATACTTCAGACCTTCCACCATTCTTGTAGCCCGTCTTTGGACCCGTTCAATTTTGTCAATATCTTTTTGTAGGTGAGGTCTCCAGAACTGAACACAGTACTCCAAATGTGGTCTCACCAGCGCTCTATATGCATGATGTAGAGTCCCAAGTTGTCCTCTCCAGATGAATAAACCACTTTATTTGCTCTGACTGTATGTAGTTTAGGATTGGTTCTATGACAATTCTTTCTCTAATGATCTCATTCCTGAAATTATCTCTTCTAATCATTCCATCAAACAAGGGGTGAAATCCAGCAAGTTTTGACAGATTCTGGAGAGCCGAAAGTGGGAATTTTGAGTAGTCTGGAGAACTAGTAGGGAAATTTTTGAGTAGTTCAGAAAACCAGTAGCAGAAATTTTGAGTAGTTTGGAGAATCGGAAAATACCACCTCTGACTGGCCCCAGAGTGGGGTGGGAATGGAGATTTTACAGTATCCTTCCCCCGCAGCATGGAGGGAAGGAAGATTTTGTGGTATCCTTCCCCTGGAGTGCGGAGGGAATGGAGATTTTGCAGTATTCTTCCCCGCAGCATGGAGGGAAGGGAGATTTTGCGGTATCCTTTCCCTGGAGTGGGGTGGGAATGGAAATTTTGCAGTATCCTTCCCCCGCAGCATGGAGGGAAGGAAGACTTTGTGATATCCTTCCCCTGGAGTGGGGAGGGAATGGAGATTTTGCAGTATCCTTCCCCTGGAGTGGGGTGGGAATGGAGATTTTGCAATATCCTTCCCCTGGAGTGGGGTGGGAATGGAGATTTTGCAGTATCCTTCCCCTGGAGTGGGGTGGGAATGGAGATTTTGCAATATCCTTCCCCTGGAGTGGGGTGGGAATGGAGATTTTGCAGGATCCTTCCCCTGGAGTGGGGAGGGAATGGAGATTTTGCAGGATCCTTCCCCTGTAGTGGGGAGGGAATGGAGATTTTGCAATATCCTTCCCCTGGAGTGGGGAGGGAATGGAGATTTTTGCAGGATCCTTCCCCTGGAGTGGGGAGGGAATGGAGATTTTATAGTATCCTTCCTTTGCAGCAAGGGGGGAATTGAGATTTTGCAGTATCCTTCCCCTGGAGTGGGGTGGGAATGGAGATTTTGCAATATCCTTCTCCTGGAGTGGGGAGGGAATGGAGATTTTATAGTATCCTTCCTTTGCAGCAAGGGGGGAATGGAGATTTTGCAGGATCCTTCCCCTGGAGTGGTGTGGGGATGGAGATTTGCAATATCCTTCCCCTGGAGTGGGGAGGGAATGGAGATTTTATAGTATCCTTCCTTTGCAGCAAGGGGGGAATGGAGATTTTGCAGTATCCTTCCCCTGGAGTGGGGAGGGAATGGAGATTTTGCAGTATCCTTCCCCTGGAGTGGGGTGGGAATGGAGATTTTGCAATATCCTTCTCCTGGAGTGGGGTGGGAATGGAGATTTTATAGTATCCTTCCTTTGCAGCAAGGGGGGAATGGAGATTTTGCAATATCCTTCCCCTGGAGTGAGGTGGGAATGGAGATTTTTCAGTATTGTTCTCCTGCCATGCCCACCAAGCCATGCCCACAGTAGTAAACATATTTGAAACCCACCACTGCCCTTTCCTAGGACATAGAAAGAAAGGAAAAAAAATGAAGGAAGGAAAGTTTTTTTGAAATGAAAGACATCGTTGCAGATGGAGATGGAGAAGAATTTTTATCTTAAAGATGAGATGGCCATTTCATCTATCGGCAGAAAAAAGCCTCAAGCTGATGGAAGCTGATGAACCAAGACTGGTATAATACGACCAATCTATTTGGGGCTGATTACAATCAGCACAGCTGCAATTTTGCACCGGCGATCATTCACACACTTAAGAAAACAAGTTGCTAAAGCAAGTGCGGAGAAAGAGAAGGCATTTCTGTATTACTTTTAATCTCTTATGAGAAGGAGGGAGAGCGGAGGGGGGAGGCAGAATTTTGATGATGCTTCAAATGCAAAGTTGACAGCTTCGACTTCCAAGATGAACAACGTTCTACGTTCTTCTACTCTTGCTCTGATGAAGCCAAGCCAAAAACGAGACAGGGGCTCTTCCTTCCCATAACAAATTGAACCCAACATATAATTCAAGAGCATAATTAACATACAACTGGGGGCCCGTAGGAAGCCTCATAGCCATAAAACAAGGAAGCCCCACTATTCACAGATAAGAAAAACTGGGACTAGCCTTGGAACAAGAGAGTGAGATATGAAAAACAGTCAATTAGTCTGAGAAATGTTCTATGCCAGAAAGCAATTATCCTCTTTCATAAGTAACAGAAGTGTACATTATTTATAGGGATGCAAACCCCACTCTGATTGAATTACCAATAAGCATTAATATATAGTAATATGTAATAACAGCAGTTCAGATCATTATAAAGGGTCCAGTGACTGATTTGATATTATTACTCCCCAGCAGTGGATGGCATTTTCCCCAGTGGTCTGCAGCTTGGCTGGACTTATATCTATTGAACGTCATAGATCTGTAGAATAACAGAATTGGAAGGGACCTTGTAAGTCCAACCCCCTATTCAAGCAAGAGGCCCTATACCAGGGATAGGCAAAGTCGTTTGTTTGTTTGTTTGTTTGTTTGTTTGTTTGTTTGTTTATTGTTAAGAGTTGAAAGGGACCATGCAGGTCATCAAGTCCAACCCCCTGCCTGAGCAGGAATCCTAAAGCACCCCAGCCAAATGGCAGTCCAATCTCCTCTTGAAAGTGTCCAGAGTTGGGGAGTTCACCACCTCCGCAGGCAGGTTGTTCCACTGGTTGATCACTCTGACCGTCAGGAAGTTCTTCCTTACTTCTAGGTTGAATCTCTCTTTGGTCAGCTTCCAGCCATTGTTCCTCGTCCGGCCCTCTGGTGCTCTGGAGAATAGAGTGGATCCCTCCTCTCTGTGGCAACCCCTCATATACCTGTATACAGCTATCATGTCCCCTCTGGACCTCCTTTTCTCTGGGCTATCCATGCCCAGTTCCCGCAATCTCTCTTCGTAAGTCTTGGTTTCAAGTCCCCTAATCATTTTGATTGCTCTTTTCTGCACCTTCTCCAGAGTTTCAATATCTCTTTTGAAGTGTGGTGACCAGAACTGGATGCAATACTCCAGATGCGGTCTGACCAGGGCGTAATAGAGTGGTATTAATACTTCCCTGGTCTTGGAGTGTATCCCCCTGTTCTGTCGAGCTCTCTGGTAGAATCCTCCCAAAATTGCACAGATACAATTTCACACACACACACGTTTGAAAATTCAAAACAATGTTCTTTATAATGAAAATTCACTTAACCTAAGCCCTCTTTTGGTATAGCAAAGAGCACTCGTCTCCAAACAAACTGGTAATTTGTACAAGTCCCTTATCAGTTCTGTGATATTTAGCTTGCAGCTGTGAGGCAATTCACAGTCCTTCCTCTTTCACAAAGTGAAACACACTTTGCCCTGGTTTAGTTTCAAAGAGGGGAAAATCAGCACACAAAAGGTCCAAGTCAATAAAGCAGTCACGAAACACAACGATCAGATAATCCTCCACAATGGCCAAACCCACAGGCTATTTATAGCAGCCTCACTAATGACCACAGCCCCACCCAACCACAGGTGGCCTCATTTTCTTTTATAATAATCTCTCAGTTGTTGTTGCCTATGCATCGCTCTCCGCATGCATGGCTGTATCATTAACTCTTGTTCCGAATCCAAGGAGGAGCTAGATAATTGATCTCCTTCTGAGCTGTCTGCCACACTCTCCTCCTCCCTGTCACTCATGTCTTCTTGGTCAGAGGAGCCTTCATCAGCAGATTCCACCAGGGGCAAAACAGGCCTCCAGCATGTGGATGTCTCCCCCACATCCACAGTCCTTGGGGCAGGAGCTGGGCCAGAGCTAACCACAACACCCCCTGTTGATGCAGGGGGATACACTCCAACATTATGTGAAGTGCGAGGGAAGAGTGCAGAATAGTGAGCAATGTGGGAGTTGAGAAGAAAGAAAAAGATTATTAACTGAATGCCATTTACATCAAACCCTTCACTAAACTTCCCCATACTTTTGCATCAAGGCAGACTATCTTGGTTTCAAATATCTCGTGTGCTGTTTAATATATTGCCTTTTGTTCTGCAATCTTTATATTATGTTTTTATGTCCTCATCAACTCCATCCAACCATGACTTTCCTAGTCTTTCCCCTACCTCTAAGCTCATTAATTCAGCCTTCATATATCTGCTTTGCAATTTGGTTTTCATTTTTTTTATGTGCCCTCACTTTACCGATACTTTTTAAAAAAAATATTGATCACTTCCCTTTTTTGTACTCAAGCCACATTCATTCATCACCATGAAATCTTAACCCCATCTCTCCTAATTTTACAACATACCCTTCTTCAGTAGCATTTTCAACTGTGTACAGTTTGCCTTGACATGTAAATATGCAGCTTTTGTGTAACTAAGTAGATAGACGCACACATATCATTTCACTTCTTTTTTGTAAATATTTGTTCCTAGCAGAACTCAAGACTTTCCCAACTAATGATAGAAGAGAATATTAGTAGGTCAAGATTGAAATAATAGAGTAGAAAAATAAAATAGAATAGAATAGAATAGAGTAGAGTAGAGTAGAGTAGAATTGAACTGAACAGAACAGAACAGAACAGAATAATACAATGTAGAATGACTAGACTAGATTAAACTAGACTAGACTAGAATAAACTAGACTAGACTAGAATAGAATAGAATAGAATAGAATAGAATTATTGTCATTTTGAATGAACACTCATCAGCATACATTAAAGTGAAATTTCAGCTTTCATACAGTTTTCAAAAGGCCACCACCTCCAATATACACCATAGATATAACAGATTTTTTTTTAAAAAAAAATAAAGATAAATACAGGATCTAGTTCATATATATAGTTGTACATGGCAAGTTTAACAGATGAGAGGCCTTGGGAACAAAGTATATTACAGAATCAGGTATACACAACTGCTCTTGTGTATTTGTAGCTTGCAACCACCTACTCTGTTTTCCCCATACAACATCCCAGGTTGCTGATCTTTCACCACCACCCTTTTTTATTTAGTGTGCATTCCCCTTTTTACAGAGGCACCATTGAGAGTGTTTCAACAAACTGCATAACTCTTTGGTTTAGTGGCTCCAGTGACTCAGATAGAAAGTCCCTACAGAGAGTGGTAAGGACAGCAGAGATAATTATCGGAAGCTCATTCCCCTTATTCAGGCTGCTGCTTAAAACTACGATGTGCTTAGAGTTCAAAGCATTGTTAGAGACCCCCCCCCCATACCCATTTTCCATTGTTTCTGTTGCTCCCCTCTGGGAGGAGGTTTTGAAGTTTTTTTAGCAGGACTATCAGGCCTAGGACAGTGATAGCAAACCTAAGGCACGGGTGCCAGAGGTGGCACATGAAGCCATATCTGCTGGCGTACAAGCTGTTGCCCTAACTCAGCTTCAATGTGCATGTGTGTGCAGGCCAGCTGATATTTGCTCACACAGAGGATCTGGGAGTGTGTTTTTGGCTTCCAGGGAGCCTCTGGGGTGATGGGGGAGAGCATTTTTACCCTCCCCCTGCTCCAAGGAAGCCTCTGGAGCATGGGGATGGCCAAACATGAGCCTATTGGGCCCTCCAGAAGTTGGGAAACAGGTCATTTCCAGCCTCCAGATGGCCTCCGGGGGCAGGGGAAGCTGTTTTTGCCCACCCCAGGCATTGAATTATGAGTGTGGGCACTCATGCATGCACAATAGCACACGGCACCCGAAGAAAAAAAGGTTAGCCATCACTGGCTAGTAAACTCTGAAGATTCATTTTTTCTCACCATGGATATGCAAACATTTGAACTAGACTGGGCTACAAGAATGGTGGAAGGTCTTAAGCATAAGACTTATCAGGAAAGACTTAATGAACTCAATCCGTATAGTCTGGAGGACAGAAGGAAAAGGGGGGACATGATCGAAACATTTAAATATGTTAAAGGGTTAAATAAGGTCCAGGAGGGAAGTGTTTTTAATAGGAAAGTGAACACAAGAACAAGGGGACACAATCTGAGGTTAGTTTATTTATTATTTATTTTATTTATTTATTTTGTCCAATACACAATGAGGGTTTTAGTGGGTATATATCTATATACACATAGTAAAATACATGATGAAGGTTATAGAGGAGATACTCATAGTAAAATATATCTAAGAAATAATAGAAAAGAAGATATAGGAATAGAATATATCAATGAAAGAATAGAAGAAGAGATATAGGAATAGAAGAAAGGTATAGGAGATATAGGAGAGCAATAGGACAGGGGACGGAAGGCACTCTAGTGCACTTGTACTCGCCCCTTAGTTGGGGGAAAGATCAGAAGCAACGGGAGAAAATATTATTTTACTGAAAGTATAGTAGATCCTTGGAACAAACTTCCAGCAGACGTGGTTGGTAAATCCACAGTAACTGAATTTAAACATGCCTGGGATAAACATATATCCATCCTAAGATAAAATACAGGAAATAGTATAAGGGCAGACTAGATGGATCATGAGGTCTTTTTCTGCCGTCAATCTTCTATGTTTCTATGTGTTGTTTCTCGGTGTCATATAATATATGTGGGTATATGTTCTGTCTGGGTCCCCCCAGATGCCAACACCAACCAAAAAGAGTATCCAGACACACTGGTAAAAAGCAAAGGCAGTTTATAGAATTCAAAGCAAACACAGGTAATAAAAACTGTTCTTACAGACAGGAACACTATGAAGCTTCACAGAGGTTTCACGAAAGCCAGGCAATAAAACAGGATTCTTGCTGGCAAAAACAACGCTGGAGATAATAAAACCCACGCCTCCCCCAAGTCTTCCAGACTTCTAGGCCACAAGCCAAGATCAGAGACGCCGAGAATCGAAGCAAGGTCACAGGACTCCTAGTTGATAACTCTCCACAAGACTGTAAGGGCGGGCCTGCCTTTTCAACCCTGCTGAGGAGAACCACACCCAAACCCAGCTGTTGCCAATTCAGGGATGGAAATACCTTTCTAATTGGCCCCGTCTTTGAGCTGCTTGTCGCTGCCTCATGTCTATTATAGCCTGTGCGTCTTCATCCAATGAATCCAGGCTCCTAGCTGGGGAGAGGCCCCCCCCGGGGGTCTCAGGCTGCTCTCCCTCCTCCTCTTCCTGACGTTCCTCTCCCCCATCTGCCTGGTCCTCCCCCTCCTGTTCACTGTCCTCCTCCTCTGGGCATGGATCCGGCAGAGCTCCAGCCGGTCCCTGAGGAGCCTCAGGCTGAATCACAACAATATATATGCATAATTATTTACTTGTTTGTTTGTCTATATTTTTCTCTTGTTTATATGGTGTGTATAGTGGAGGTGGCGATTCTTTCATTTTAATGTATGCTGATTAGTGTACATTTGAAGTGACAGTAGAGTTAGTCTAAGTGTAAGACTCTAAGTCTAAGTCTATACCAAGAGAAATGATTCAAAAGAAATAGTTTCTGATTTGCATCTCAGTAGCTAACACAACACATTTGAGTGTGCTTACAAAAAGACTTTACATTGCAAATAGACTTATATTTGGATTTTGCACATGAGATTCCAGCCATTATTATTTTATGGCAGTATTTATTCTCTTGGCCAAATATAACAGAAACGCTAAATTGTCAATCTATGGGCATAAGACGTAGGCTAAAATGACTGTCCCATTCCCAGTTCCCAATGATTAATCAAAGCTATCCAAGTGAGTTATTTTTTTTCTCTCTCTCTCCAAATGCCTTCCAAGCATTGAGCAGTGTATATGTCCCCATTTTCCAAGCAAATGCAGAGAAGGCTTATTCGGCAGACCTTGAATAAGCTATCAATGGATGCTTGCAATTCTCGCCAAAGTGCTCTGTCAGGTAGAGAGAGAGAGAGAGGCTGCACGGTACAGACCAAATTATTTTATGCTTGGTTTGTTATGCAGCATATTTTCACATTTAGCCGAATTGTTCTGCCGCATTTAGCCGGCTAATGAGTCAGCAGCATTATACGTTATCTTCATCAAAAGCACCTGCCCATAGCTTGCAATTATAGGAGGAAATTATTCTATGGAATTAACAAAATACAAAAAAATAAAGACCAGCCAATTTGGTGAGGAAACAAAACCCAACCGCATTTGTTCAAGACTTTTTCGGCTAGCTTAGTTGCAAATGCGTGGCCCTCCTGCAAACCTCGAGTCAATAGAAATTCAACCAAGTCAACAACACTTCCCTCCAGGTCAATTTAAGTGAATATTGTACACACTTTATACTGGTGGATCTGGTCTCTAGAGCTGGTCTCTAAATCACCTGGTCTGCAACCGTATTTTTGGAAAAATGCAGGGAATATAAAGGCATGTTTGGGAAGCGTAACTGATACTGTCTTTCCCAGAAAGTGTAGCTAGAAGATCATTATTGCTTCAAGGTGTTGCCAGGTGTCTCTGTTCCACCAAGAGCATCAACTGATCTTATTTCAACTATAATCCTCAGCTATGTGCATGGGCAGAGGTCAAGGGAAAACGCCTGCCGTAGGAAGCTTGAAGTACAAAGGTAAGGTTATACTTCAATGAAATAAGAACTAACGTATATCACTCACATAGCTATGGCCTATCTAAATATCCCAGTGTCCATAGGTAACTTATTTCATAAGCTTGCTTCAGATCATTCTAGGGAGGAAGAGGAAGAGGGGGGGAAAGGACAAAGGCAAAGAAGACTCAGAAATAAGACTAGACTAGACTAGTCTGGACTGGAATAGGATAGGGTAGGGTAGAGTAGAGTAGAGTAGAGTAGAGTAGAGTAGAGTAGAGTAGAATAGAATAGAATAGAATAGAATAGCTGGAAGTGACCTTGGAGGTCTTCTAGTCCAACCCCCTACTTAGGCAGGAAATCCTATATCCATGATGGCAAACTTATGGCATGCATGCCTCAAGTGGCATGGGGAACCATATTGGTGGGCATACAAACTCTTGTATGTGTGCACCAGCCAGCTGATTTTCAGGCCTTCTGGGCCCACTGAGAGTCAGGGAACAGGCTGTTTTCAGCTTCCAGAGGGGCAAGGAAGCCCATTTTTTGATCACCCCAAGCTCCAGAGTCTTTCCAGGAGCCTGGGAAAGGCGGAAATAGCCTCTCGCACCCTGGAGGCCCTCTGGAGGCCAGAAATGGCCCTTTTCCTAATTTGAAACAGACAATTTCTAGCCTCCAGAGGGTTGGGGGAGTGTAAGGAGGGATGGAGGAAGGAGGAAATAAGAGAGGAGGGCTGGAGGAGGAGGAGGGGATGGGTGGAAGATAGGATAATAGGAGGTGGAGGGAGAGGGAGAGGGAGAAGGAGGTGAAGGAGTAGAAGGAGAGGAGGAGAGAAAGGGAGAAGGAGAAGGAGATAAGAGGAGAAGGAGAAGGAGAGGAGAGGAAAGGAGTGAGAGGGAGAAGGAGAGAAGAGAAGGAGAGAAGAGAAGGAGAGGAGAGAGAGGGAGAGGGAGAAAAATAAGGAGAAGAGAAGAGAGAGAGGGAGAAGAAGAGAAGAGAAGAAGAGAAGATGAGAAGTAAAGGAGAGAGAGGGAGAAGGAGAAGGAGAAGGAGGAGAGGAGAGGAGAGATAAGAATCTAAGCTTAATTTTATAAGCGACCAAACTTTGTTTTCTCATCCATTATCTTTTGACCATTTTCATTGTTCACTGCAACACTCCGTGGCCTGCACTGGCTGCCGCTCGGTTTCCGGTCACAATTCAAAGTGTTGGTAATGACCTTTAAAGCCCTACATGGCATTGGGCCAGAATACATCCAGTACCGCCTTCTACCCCACGAATCCCAGCGGCCGATAAGGTCCCACAGAGTTGGCCTTCTCCAGGTCCTGTCGACCAAACAATGTTGTTTGGCAGGCCCCAGGGGAAGAGCCTTCTCTGTGGCGGCCCCAGCCCTCTGGAACCAACTCCCCCCAGAGATTAGAATGGCCCTCACCCTCCTTGTCTTTCGCAAATTACTTAAGACTCACTTTTGTCACCAGGCATGGGGGAGTTAAGTTATCCTTTCCCCCTAGGCCATTACAAGTTATGCATGGTATGTTTGTGTGTATGTTTGCTTTTTTCTAATAAGGGTTTTTTAGTTGTTTTTATTAATTGGATTGTTCATGTTGTTTTACCATTGTTGTTAGCCGCCCCGAGTCTGCGGAGAGGGACGGCATACGAATCCAATAAATATTAATAAAATAATAAAAACTTTGGGAAGTGCATTTCTCTGTATTTTTTCTCGTTCCATCAGAACAAAGTTCCTAAAATCTGAACCTCTTGTCATGATTTTCTTTCCTTTCTTTGTCTGAAAAGCTGAAAATCCAGATTGGAATTCATACCACCGGGGCTGCGGGAGTAGGCTTTTTCTGTATTCTAGGGCAACGTAGCCATATTGCTTTCTCTCCATGCCAGGTTATATTAACCAGTGGCAGAAATGAAGTATAACTGAAGGGAGACGTAATATATTTTTAATAGGCATCCAGAACCGAGTGGAGATGGATGTTAAACACATCACCAGAAATAATTTCAGCCTTCCCAGTGGCCCCACATGAATGGAAAAAAAGTGCTCGCTAAGGTTTTTTTCATATATATGTGAAGCCAGCTACGCATCCATATGGCTCCCAGTCGTGATTCCACTGCAGGTTTAACTCAGCCCAAGAAACGTACCCGTCAAACCATTCATTCTAGCCTGCCACTCCTTATTAAGCAAGGACAGCCTAGCATCATTTCTTAAGAGCTGCACTGCATTTCAACAAATGCTAAACGTCAAGATTAATGCATCAAAGGGATTTGGTTGAAAACAAAAGGAGGAGGGGGAGGAAGAAGAACCTCATATTATTTATTTATTTATTTATTATTTATTATTTATTATTTATTTATTCATTCATTCATTCATTCATTATTTACTTACTTACTTACTTACTTACTTACTTACTTACTTACTTACTTACTTACTTACTTACTTACTTATTTATTTATTCGATTTTTATGCCGCCCTTCTCCTTAGACCCAGGGCGGCTTACAACATGTTAGCAATAGCACTTTTTTAACAGAGCTAGGCTATTGCCCCCACAATCCGGGTCCTCATTTTACCCACCTTGGAAGGATGGAAGGCTGAGTCAACCTTGAGCCGGTGATGAGATTTGAACCGCTGACCTTCAGATCTACAAGTCAGCTTCAGTGGCCTGCAGTACAGCACTCTACCTGCTGCACCACCCTGGCTCATATCACATTATTATTATTATTATTATTATTATTATTATTATTATTATTATTATTATTATTATTTATTAGATTTGTATGCCGCCCCTCTCCGCAGACTCGGGGCGGCTCACAGCAGTAACAAAAACAATATACATTGACAAATCTAATAATTCAAAATCTAAAATAACACTTGTACATTTAAAAAATCTAAAAGCAAGGAACCCCAATATAAAAAACATACATTCAGTCATATCATGCACTAAACTACATAGGCAGGAGGAGATGTCTCAGTTCCCCCACGCTTGACGACAGAGGTGGGTTTTAAGGAGCTTACCAAAGGCAAGGGGGGTGGGGGCAGTTCTAATCTCTGGAGGGAGCTGATTCCAGAGGGTCGGGGCCGCCACAGAGAAGGATCTTCCCCTGGGTCCCGCCAGACGACATTGTTTAGTCGACGGGACCCGGAGAAGACCAACTCTGTGAGACCTGATCAGTCGCTGGTATTCGTGCGGCAGAATGTGGTCTCACAGATATCCTGGTTCGGTGCCACGAAGGGCTTTATAGGTAATAACCAACCTCACATGTCCTATAGTCTCTCCTATATCTCGTATTTCATCTCTACTGTATTCTCTATAACCTTCACTGTGTATTATTGTGTATTGGACAAAAATAAATAAAAATAAATAAATAAATAAATGAACTCCAGCATTCAGAAATCACTTTGAAATGTATCTGGAGCTATCAGCAAGAGGCAAAGTTCTCAGTCTTTCAATGGATGTCAAAGGGTTGGAAGAGAATGTCCTCCTTGCTGGTGCTGAAGGTCTTTTGAAAATGGCCTCCCTGCTGTTCTGTTCGGGTCGTATGTGACCCGAAGCCAAGTTTGAGTCCCTGTAAAAAATTTTCCCTGCATATCTGAAACTTGAAATTTCATGACTATTTATCATTTCAGGGGTTCTCTCTATGAGAATTTTTTTTTGGGGGGTGGGGGGCTTAGTTTTTGCTGGGCAAAAAAAGTTACAAATCTTATGTTCCCGGGTCACCCTGACCCGAACCGAAAACTCTTCATTTGCAGTGCTTATGTTTGGTCTTTTTGAAAGCTTTTTTCACTTGGAAAGTAGTCTGAACATTTCTGCACACAATGATATGAAAATTGAAATGAAAAAAGTAAATCTTATTGGTTTATTTTGCGGATATAATGCACGCCCCCCCTGTTTTTGTGAAATTTTTTTCAATTTATGGATAGTTTTGCTTGCAAAATGCATTCTATTTTACTAAAGTTGGTATGGGATTGGTAGCTTGAACATTTCTGAATATAAGAAAAATATAAAGGAACTGAAAAAAATGATTCTTATTGGTTTTTTAACATCAGAAATAAGGCCTCTCCCCCCCCCCCTTGGCTGCTTGCAACCATTTTCACTTTTTATTTTTTTATGCTCCAAATCCGAAATATTCTTTAAAATCTTAGGCATTCATTTACTCAATTTAACAATGCTGATCATCAAAAAATATTTTTGGGGTGGTGGCTAATTGTTTTCTGGGCAAAAAAAAATCATAACTTTGAATCTGTTTCTGTTCGTATGTGACCGGACCAAAAATATTTTTTTTAGGTACTTGAATTTGATCTTTTTGAAAACTTTTTCAACTGGAAAACTAGTTTGAACATTTATGAACATAATGATATGAAAATTGAACTGGAAAAATTGAGACTTATATTTTTATTTTGATCAAAAAGCCCCTCCCCCCATCCTTTTTTAATTTCGTGTCAATTTCTATTTTTTAAGGCTACAAATCCCTAAGGAATTTTCCCCCAAAAGGTTTGATATACTAAATTGAACATTTCTGAATATAAGAAAAATATAAATGAACTGAAAAAAATGGTTCTTATTGGTTTATTTTTGCCACAAAAGGGCCACGCCCCCTCGGCCTTGCTGTGTGCCATTATTGTCACTGTTTATACATATTTGTCTAGAAATATTTGGAATATCCTTTTGAAAATCAACCACATTGTAGCCAGAGAACTAATTTTATGAAACAAATCCATTTTACTAAAAAAAAGTATGTAAGTTTGAAATTAACAGCATAATTTTTATATAAATTGAAATAATTGAGACATACTTTATGTGCAAAATAAACCAATATGCATCAATTTTTCCAGTTCAATTTTCATATCATTATGTTCAGAAATGTTCAAGCTACCAATCCCACACCAACTTTAGTAAAATAGAATGTATTTTGCTAGCAAAACTATCCATAAAGTGAAGACTATTTAAAAAAAACGGGGGGGGCGTGCATTTCATCAACAAAATAAACCAATATGCATCAATTTTTCCAGTTCAATTTTCATATCATTATGTTCAGAAATGTTCAAGCTACCAATCCCATACCAACTTTAGTAAAATAGAATGCATTTTGCAATCAAAACTATCCATAAATTGAAAAAAATTTCACAAAAACAGGGGGGGCGTGCATTATATCCGCAAAATAAACCAATAAGATTTACTTTTTTCATTTCAATTTTCATATCATTGTGTGCAGAAATGTTCAGACTACTTTCCAAGTGAAAAAAGCTTTCAAAAAGACCAAACATAAGCACTGCAAATGAAGAGTTTTCGGTCCGGGTCAGGGTGACCCGGGAACATAAGATTTGTTACTTTTCTTAAACAGAACAGCAGGGTTAAAATTCACTTCCAGCTCTCTCTCTCACACACGTCTCTCTCATCTCTCTTTCTCTCTCAAAATAGACTGATATATCAATCAATCGATTGATGGATGATAGATAGATCTATCATCTATCTATCATCTATCATCATCATCTATCAAGTGTCATCTGTCTTCTGTCATCTGTCATCTATCCCCCCCCTCTCTCTAGATCTCTCTCTCTTTAGATCTCTCTCTCTCTCTAGATCTCTGGTATCTCTGTCATCTGTCTTCTGTCATCTATCATCTACCATCCATCCATCCATCCATCCATCCATCCATCCATCCATCCATCCATCTATCTATCTATCTATCTATCTATCTATCTATCATGTATCGATCATCTATTTATTTCTATCGATCTAACTCTATCTCATATCTATCTCTCTAGATCTCTGGTGTATAGATATAGATATTGTTGTATGGTTCATTCAAAATTGTTTTTAATCAACATTGGTAAAACGTTTTTAAAAACCTCTATCTCACATCTTTTAATAGCTACTTCTTACATTTTATCTTATTTGTATAGAAAAATACAGAACGCTACATCACCAACAGGTTGCTTTTTTTTTTAAAGGGATTTAATGGTGAAAAGACCCTCGAAGTATTACAGTGATTAAAATAAAACAACTCTGTCAAAAAGAGGAAAGGGGAAGCTGATTAACACCCCCATATACACATGAAAAAAGGAATCATATTGTATCATTAGTATTGATATAAAATTAATTCAGTCCCATAGCTTATCATTAAATCTCGGCCGTATCGACGCATATCGCTTCCCCCGGCTCATTTTCAGAGTGTGAAACCTTTTCAAAAACAGATCACAGGGACCCCTCTCTCAAATCTATGCTTTAAGATCAGAAGGATAACTTTCTTTTAAATGGAGGGCTCATCAAACTAACAGAGCATCTAAGAGAGGGGAGAGGTGGCTGCGTTGCATGGTTTTAAAATAAAATAAAATATTCAGAAATTCTGACTTTTCAAACAGCCTGACTGTTTTTTTTTCTTTGCCTGTTTTCTGTCCCAAATGTTTCAAGGATTCTGAATAATAAAAGAGGCATATTGAAGTCATAGCAGGAGGGGGTGAGGGAAATATGGACCTGTGACAAAGGATTTTCGACAGATTTCATGTGAAAACAAGTGAAAAAATACCAGAAGGCATGTACTGGAGAAAAACCTGCAAATCAATGTTGAATTCTCTCTCTCTTTTTTTTTTTTTTTAAGTGCCAAGAAAAAAAATAAGGCAAGAAAGAAACCAGGTCAGGCTAACCCAAAGCAAAAATCTGTATTTATATCGATATTTATAAAAATTGAGAAGTCATGGTGACTCTTGCGTTTACACTTGGATTGGTACATGTTTTCTTTTATTATTATTAATATCCATCTTTTTGGAAGCTGCAGTGCAGAAGTCCAGAATGTGAAGAGATGGACTGTGGAGACATCTTCTGTAATTAATAGACAGTAGAGGACTCGGTTTTGAATCCCAGAATTCTCCATCAATCTGCATATGAGAGAGAGAAAGGAGAGAGAGAGAGAAAGAGAGAGAGAAAGGAGAGAGAGAGAGAAAGGAGAGAGAGAGAGAAAGGAGAGAGAGAGAGAAAGGAGAGAGAGAGAGAGAAAAAGGAGAGAGAAAGAGAGAGAGAGAGAAAGAGAGAGAAGGAAGTGGAGTGAGAGGAAGATCAATGCCTGGGATTCACTACCTGACTCTATAGTTTCATCCCCAAACTCCAAAAACTTTAACCTTAGACCGTCCACTGTTGACTTCACCCCATCCCTAAGAGGTCTGTAATGGGCATGCATAAATATCCCATTGTGCCTGCCATCCCTGTCTTACAGTCCTATTGTCCCCATTTATCTGTACTGTTTATACCTATACCCGATATCCTGTAAATGTTTGACATACAAATAAAACAAATAGTGCCATGTTTCTAAGAATTCACTTACAGCTCCCCAAATCAACATAGGTAGTGGAAACGTAACACCGGACATCAAGCATCTTGCAGTGTGTGCCTCTCCATTCTTCCACCATACTCTGGTCCTTAATTTTCAAATGAGATTATTATTATTTATTAGATTTGTATGCCCTCTCCGTAGACTTAAGGTGGCTCACAACAGTAATAAAAAACAATACATGGTAACAAATCTAATATTTAAAATCTAAAAATAACAATTTTACATTAAAAAGTCTAAAAAAACCCCAATATATAAACACACACACACAATCATATCATACACAAAAACTACATGGGCAAGGGGGAGATGTCTCAGTTCCCCCATGCCTAACGGCAGAGGTGGGTTTTAAGGAGTTTACGAAAGGCAAGGAGGGTGGGGGCAATCCTAATCTCTGGGGGCAGCTGGTTCCAGAGGGCCGGGGCCGCCACAGAGAAGGCTCTTCCCCTGGGTCCCACCAAGTGACATTGTTTGGTTGGCAGGACCCGGAGAAGACCCACTCTGTGGGACCTAACCGGTCATTGGGATTCGTGCGGCAGAAGGTGGTCCCTGAGATAATCTGGTCCGGTGCCATGAAGGGCTTTATAGGTCATAACCAACACTTTGAATTGTGACCAGAAACTGATCGGCAACCAATGCAGACTGCGGAGTGTTGGTGTGACATGGGCATATTTGGGAAAGCCCATGATTGCTCTCGCAGCTGCATTCTGCACGACCTGAAGTTTCCGAATTGTGTCCGGAAACCAATTGGCAGCAAAATGCAGTCTGTGGAGTGTTGGATAAACATGGACATATCTAGGGAGGCCCATGACTGCTCACGTACCTGCATTCTGCGCGATTTGTAGTTTCAAAACACTCTTCAAATGTAGCCCCATGTAGAGAGCATTGCAGCAATACATCCAGAAGTATTCTTGGATTGCTCAATTGTTTCTTGTATAGCCCTTTGTTCTTTTGATCAACTTATCGGGAATTAATACCATGAGTAGAAACTGACCATATTGTCTTTAAAGAGGAGAAAGCTGATGTAGGAGCCTGAAGATAATTGGGCCTTCTGAACAGATGGAAGATGTGGTTTTGGCAGCCGTTTCTGAAAAACTGAAGCACTTCTACCGCATCCTATTTTGAAGCATTAACTTATTTGGAGTATAACAGCACCTTACTTGATGGCCAAAATCTTCTGCTTCTGAAGGATGGTCTGATCAACAAAGTTCCTTTCCAATACTATTTTTTTTTTAAAAAAAATCCTGTTTGCAAAGCCGTTCAAGTTTTATTTCTTCCAGATGATCACAGCTGGGGGGATTAGTGATGGATCACTAGTTTTTATCCTATTTCTCCTTTGAATTGATTATTTTTTATTGCCTCGGTCTCCGTTTCTACTTTTATACAGTGAAGAGACAGTGATTGTTTCTTTTTCCTTTCACAAAGTAGCTTTTGTCATTAAGCATAGGGTTATTAAGCATAGGGGGGCATTTGCTCAGGTTCACCTGGTGCACCATTTGCAGCCCTATCTGGACCAGGAGTCACTGCTCACGGTCACTCATGCCCTCATCACCTCAAGGCTCGACTACTGTAAGGCTCTCTACATAGGGCTACCTTTGAAAAGTGTTCGGAAACTTCAGGTCGTGCAGAATGCAGCTGCAAGAGCAATCATGGGCTTCCCTAAATATGCCCATGTTACACCAACACTCCGCAGTCTGCAATCAATTTCCGGTCACAATTCAAAGTGTTGGTTATGACCTATAAAGCCCTTCATGGCATCGGACCAGAATATCTCCGGGACTGCCTTCTGCCGCACGAATCCCAGCAACCGGTTAGGTCCCACAGAGTTGGCCTTCTCCAGGTCCCGTCGACTAAGCAATGTCGTTTGGCGGGACCCAAGAGAAGTGCCTTCTCTGTGGCGGCCCCGAGCCTCTAGAACCAGCTCCCCCCAGATATCAGAGTTGCCCCCAACCTCCTTGCCTTTCACAAAGTCCTTAAAACCCACCTCTGTCGTCAGGCATGGGGGAATTGAAATTTCACGCCCCACTAGGCTTATAGAATTTATACATGGTATGCTTGTATGTATGAGTGGTTCTTTAAATTGGGGTTTTTTAGATTATTTTTAATATTAGATTTGTTTTCATTGTCTTTTCATTGTTGTTAGCCACCCCGAGTCTTCGGAGAGGGGTGTCATACAAATCTAATAAATAAATGAATGAATGAATGAATGAATGAATGAATGAATGAAAGAAAGAACGAACGAACGAACGAACGAACGAACAGACAAACAGACAAACAGACAAACAGACAGACAGACAGACAGACAGACTAACTAACTTCTCCACTCCATGCTCGGCTGCAGCGCTTTCAGCGAGCGGCAAAGGAACCAATACGCAGTTGCTCCCTAGGATTGAACTCTCAGGAGGCCAGTATCTTTACTACTGCGCCACCATGCTGTTCTGATGATCTATCAAATATGAGCTAATGAATCCCCTTGCTGAATCACTCCTCGATGAAGGTACCATAACTACTACCATGAAAATCACCAGTGTTTTATTTCCATTTGGGGGGGGGGGATAAATGAAAATGGTTGAAAAATATGGAAGAAATGTTTACTAGAGTTTTAGTTATAAATATATCCAGTCAAATCTAATGACTTTCCCTGGGGAAGATCTAAAGAAACAGAGAAAGGTTTTTGAAGTAGACCCAGAGACAGGGTTTTGAGCAATCGGTACTTTTATTCAGCTCAGAGAACAAGTGACAGCTCAGCAAGGTAAAGTGACAGTTCAGCGAGTACCGACTGGCTCTGCAGGGAGAAACCGCTTCTTTTATACTTTTGCGGTTCCCGCCAAAGCGAGAGCCGGCCGCGTCTGAGCCAATCAGGAGCGACTTCCTGCTTGGGCTCAGACAGCGCTGGAAAAGAGGAACAAACTATTTACAGCGTTACAAGGTAGCCATTCCAGGATACAACACCCCTCCCCTCATAGTTGGACTCATCCATCAAGAAAGCCACGTGACGAAGTCGTCCAATCGGTGAGGCCTTCGAGGCTCTCGCGCTGACCTGCGCAGTCCATTTTCTCCTTCGCCACTGACTGTGGAGGATGGCTCGCCGCTGCTCTCCCGGTGCGGCGGACTTGGCCTGGCGGGCCCAACGAAGGCCTCGGAGGACGAGGATGGCTCGGCGTCGCTGGATGGTTCCCCCTGGCCCGATAAGTCTCTTTGCGTGTTTCTTAGTTCGGGCAATGTACAAAAGTCTGTTGAAGGGGGAGAGTCCGAGTCAGCGGGTTGTTGCAATTGGTTTTCAGTTCGTTTCCGAATGTGGTCTATGTGTCGTTTCCACAAACGACCATCCTCCAGTTTAACAATATAAGTCTTGGGTGCGTTTTGCTTAACAATAATTCCCTTCATCCAGTTTACATTTCCATCAAAGCATTTTACATATACATTTTGACCCAAATACATTTCTCTTTCTGGTTTCATGCACATTTGGTTATTATTCACACAGAACCTTGGGTTTAACCTGTCTAATGGTGACCTCAACTTTCTCCCCATCAATAACTCTGCAGGGCTTACATGTGTGTGCGAGTTAGGGGTAATGTGCTGGGTTAATAAGAATTGGTCCAAGTTCTGTTGCACATCTCCAGGGCCTGACCTGTGCAATGCCTCCTTTGCCACCCTTACGTAACGTTCTGCCAACCCGTTAGCCCAGGGCGAGTAAGGCGAGATGAGGGCATGTCTGACCCCTAGGCCATCTAGGAATAATTCGAATTGCCTGGCTGTTAGTTGTGGTCCATTGTCAGACACTAATAGATCAGGGCAACCATGGGATGCAAACAGTCTGCTCAATACCTTGATAGTGGCACTTGTGGTTATGTTGTTCATTGCTATTATTTCCAACCATTTGGAGAAAGCATCAACCACTATTAGGAAGTACTGAGACCCCACTGGGCCAGCAAAATCAATGTGGATCCTAGACCAAGGGCCAGCAGGCTGTTCCCACTCAGCCGGAGTTGTTTTGGGGGGACTGGGCCTAGACTCTTGGCACGGGTCACACTTTGAAACCCAACTTTCAATATCAGCATCAAGCCCTGGCCACCATAAATGCCCCCTTGCTAGGCTCTTCATCCTGACAATCCCAGGATGGCCCACGTGTAACATTTTGAGTACCTTTTCCCTTAGGCGTTTGGGGATGATCACTCTATCCCCCCACAGCAAACAACCTTTTACATATGATAATTCAAGCCTTTTGTTCTTAAAATCACACAATTCAGGTTTAACAATATCATTTTGCCATCCCTTTAGAACACAGTTCACCACTTGTTTAAGGATTTGGTCTTGCTGCGTGTGTGCCGCTACCTCTTTTGCTGTGGTTAGTGGGTTTTCCTCGAGTTCTATCATTAGCACATCTGTGGCAGGAACAGGGTCTTCTACCAAGTCTGCTATGGGGCATCTGCTGAGGCCGTCTGCATGATTGATTTCCTTCCCCCCCTTGTGGGTGAGCTCATACTGATACCCTGAGAGGAAAAGGGCCCATCTGATTAGTCTTGGAGACATAAAAGGTGGAGTGGGCTTGTTGGGGGCTAGCAGGCCTAGTAGGGGTTTGTGGTCCGTGACTAGCTCAAAGCTTCTCCCAAAAATGTAATTGTGAAACTTCTTTACCCCTGCCACTAATGCTAGAGCCTCCTTGTTTAACTGGCTATAATTCCTCTCTGTGCTGGTCATGGTTCTTGAAAAGAATGCTATTGGGGCCTCTGTCTTATTCGGTAGAACGTGAGCTAAGACTCCTCCTATGCCGTACGGCGAAGCGTCGCACGTGAGCCTAATGGGTAGTGAAGCACTATATTGGACTACTACACTTTTAGAAGTTATTAAATTTTTTATTTGAGAAAAAGCTTCACGTTCAGTTTTCCCCCATGTCCAGCGGGCTTCCTTCTGGAGTAAACGATGGAGAGGCTCTGCTACTGTTGCCTTCTGCTTTAAAAAAACGGAATAAAAATTAAGGAGGCCCAAAAATGCCTGCAACTCATTCTTATCTTGTGGCTCTGGGGCTTCTCTAATTGCTCTCAGCTTCTCTGTTGTGGGGTGGATACCTTCCTTATCTATTTTATACCCAAGGAATTCAACACTGTCAGTTCCCCAGACACATTTATCAGGCTTGATTCGTAACCCTTTGTCCTGTAGCCTCTTAAGTACTTCCCTTATTCTTTTGTTCACTTGCCCCTGGTTTTCCCCTGCAATTAAGATGTCATCAAAATATGGAATTGCCCCATTTACCCCTGACAATAGGCGTTCCATGATGCTCTGGAATATTCCTGGGGCTATGCTTACCCCAAACTGTAACCTCGTGCATTTGAAAGCCCCCCTGTGTGTTACAATCGTTTGGGCGTTTGCTGTTTGTTCATCGACCGGAAGCTGCTGGTAAGCCTGGGCCAGGTCGATCTTTGCGAACCTTTTTCCCTCCCCCAGGGAGTGTAAGAGTTGTTGCACGACCGGGATGGGGTAGGGGTGGTGTTGGAGTGCCTTATTCAAGGTTGATTTGTAATCAGCGCAAACTCTTAAAGAGCCATCTGGCTTCAATGGTGTCACTATGGGAGTTTCCCATGGCCCCTGTTCCACAGGGACCAAAATACCTTGACTAATGAGTTTGTCCAGCTGCATGTCCAGCTTGGGGAGAAGCGGAAGGGGAACCCTGCGAGGTTTCAGTCTGACCGGTGGGACCTTTGGGTCGATAGAGAAAGATATAGGGGGTCCCTTATACAATCCCAAGGTGGGGCTGAACACTTCAGGGAACTCTTTCACAAAGTTAGGCATATTATCACAGTTTACATTACACACACCCGAAATTTCGATCCCCAACGGTTCCATCCACGCTAGACCCAGCAGGGAGTGTTTGGCCCCCGTCACAATAAGCATGGGAAGGGTACATTTCACATTCTTAAAGGCAATAGGTACATTTGCTGTTCCCAGGACCGAGATTACCCCCCCTTGGAAGTCTCTGATCACCAATGAGGTTTGAGTTAAGTCACCCTTAGACACATTAGGCATGTATAGTTTAAATTTTTCCCAGGGCATGATGGTATATCTCGAGCCCGTATCCAGCTCCATTGAGCAAGGCTGGTTATTTAGTAACAATGAGATAACAATTTTAGCCCCCTTTTTGGTTGCCGTGTTATTCACGGAAAATTTAGAGTTACCTCTATTGTAGTCGCGGTTAGCGCTTGAGTAGTTCCTTTGACCCGAGCTGCGGAACGGTCTCCTTTCTCGCGATTGGGGGGGTTGGTTTTGAGGTCGCTGGTATTGTTGTGTGGCAAACGTTTCTTCTGGTGCCGTTGCTCTGCATGCGATGGCGATGTGGCCTCTCCGGTTGCAACGGTGGCAAGTAGCGTCTCGGAAAGGGCATCGATGGCGCTGGTGATTTCCCCGGCAGCCCGCGCAGGGGGCTGGGTGAGTAGCTCTAGGATGTCTCGGCTGGTCTTGCAGGAGGAGGCAGTTGTCCCCGTTTCTAGTCGGCTGGCTGAGGTCGTCTGTTCCCTCGGCGCTGGGAGACTCGGCGTTGATTTTGGCAATGATTTCTCGCCTTCCGTGCTCCTTTAATTCTCTTGCCGCTGCGTCGGCTGCTTCCGCGGTTTGTGCTAATTTAATTACGGTTTGTAGCGTCGGCTCTTCTTCGGTGAGGAGTTTGTTTCTCACCGAGTTGCTCTTCATGCCGAAAACCAAGGCGTCGGTAAGGCGAGCTTCCGGGTCTTGAAACTTGCATTGAGCAAGTACCGTTCGAAGCCGCGTTGTGAATTGGCTGATTGACTCGGTTTCTCTCTGAGCCATCATGTGAAATTGATGCCGGTAAACCATGGCTGGTCTGGTTGGTTTAAAATGGCTCGCTAGTTTCTGTTGAAGGACGTCCCACGCTGTGGCTCTTGCTTGTTCTGGCTCGGTGAGAGTTTGGGCAAGTCTACGGATCTCTGCGCCGCAGTAGTTGAGAAAAATAGCCCGTCTGCGATCGGCTCCGGCGTCCTGCATTCCCGCCGCCTCGAGGAATATCTCGAAGGTGGCCATGTACTCGTCCCATGTCATTTTCTCGGAATCGAAGAGTTCTGGAGCCTGGCCGATCTGGATTTTGTCCATGTTGCACGCGAAGTTCTTCCGTTCGTTCGTCGCCAGTGAAGTAGACCCAGAGACAGGGTTTTGAGCAATCGGTACTTTTATTCAGCTCAGAGAACAAGTGACAGCTCAGCAAGGTAAAGTGACAGTTCAGCGAGTACCGACTGGCTCTGCAGGGAGAAACCGCTTCTTTTATACTTTTGCGGTTCCCGCCAAAGCGAGAGCCGGCCGCGTCTGAGCCAATCAGGAGCGACTTCCTGCTTGGGCTCAGACAGCGCTGGAAAAGAGGAACAAACTATTTACAGCGTTACAAGGTAGCCATTCCAGGATACAACAGTTTTCCCTTATAAACCTAGGTTTTTTTTCTTATGTTTTAGTTTTATAGTTGAAAGAATTACAGACCAAAGCCATTTTTTGTTGTTGTTGTTGTTGTTGTTGCATGTAGAAATACAAGACGCTACAAAAATGGTCTGATTTCCTTGCGACTAAGATCTTTGTGATAAATGTGTTTGCCATCATCTGGATTTTAAAGCAGTTAAAAGCTGGGTATCTCCAAATCACACCCATAACAAATAGCGAAGGTGGATGTAACTTTAAAAAGCACCTTCATTTGTTGGAATGGAAAAAAAAAACATTGTTTTCTCCTTGCAAATGAAACTGCGAGGAAAACTTTTGATTGTTCTTTGATTAAACTTTACTAAGTCACTAGGGGCCAGAGAGATTTGTTCCAAAGGCCAGCTCCGACTTCTTGACTGTCAGTTGCTATCTTTGGTATAAGAAGAAACTGTATCCTGTTAATAATGCATGGATTTATATCATGCCTACCCTTCCCAAGTAAATATTTTGAAGAATGCAATCCAGCATTCATTGGAAGCAATTCTGCCAGAAGATATTTTAGTTAAGGGGAAAAATAAATAAATAAATAAAATGAAAAGAGTGAGTTATCGTACTTGCTGCATCCATGTCCAAATTCATTAATTTTAAAACAGAGAGCGTGCTTAAGAGCTCAGTGCAATATCTAAGTGCATTTTAAATTCACCCTTCAGTTTCTTTTGAATTGGGATGACTTGGATAGACATTCTTCACACGTAGATTAGAGAATTAATTTCCCCCCTAATTTTTATTATCTGGTGTCTCTCGGTCTATATCTGTCTGTCTGTCTTTCTAGCTACATCATTTTTCCTCCCTCCCTCCCTTCCTTCCTTCCTCAGTCATTCAGTCACTCATTCCTTCTCTTTCCCTCCCTTTCCTTTCATCTCCTTCCCTCTGCTTTCTCCCTCCTTCTCTCCTTCCCTCCCTTTTTCTTCCTTCCTTCCTTCCTTCTTTCCTTCCTTTCTTCCTCAGTCACTCAGTCACTAATTTCTTCTCTTTCCCTCCCTTTCCTTTCATCTCCTTCCCTCTCCTTTCTCCCTCCTTCTCTCCTTCCCTCCCTTTTTCTTCCTTCTTTCCTTCCTTCCTTCCTTCCTCAGTCACTCAGTCACTCATTTCTTCTCTTTCCCCCTTTCCTTTCATCTCCCTCCCTCTCCTTTCTCCCTCCTTCTCTCCTCACTCAGTGAATGAATGATTTTTTTAATGTTCCAGGGTTTTTAAAGTAGTTAATTATATTAATTGGATTTTAGACTTGATATTGTATACTGTTTTTATTATGTTGTGAGACGCCTCAAGTCCTCGGAGAGTGGTGACATACAAATCCAGTAAGTAAGTAAGTAAGTAAGTAAGTAAGTAAGTAAGTAAGTAAGTAAGTAAGTAAGTAAATAAATAAATAAGTCTGTGATTATTTGTCTATCAATCATGAATCTATCTGCCTATTTGACTATCTGTTTATCTAACATCCCTCTCTCTCTCTCCTATCCATCTAAATCATATCTATTTAACTCAGAGGGAGGGAGGGAGAGAGAGGGGGAGATGGATGGATAGATAGACATATAATGAGAGATGATAGATAGATAGATAGATAGATAGAAGATAGGTAGGTAGGTAGGTAGATAGATAGATGAGACGAGACACACAGACAGACAGACAGATATTTATTTATTTATTTTATTTATTTATTTACTTGCTTACTTACTTACTTACTTACTTACTTACTTACTTACTTACTTACTTACTTACTTATATATTTTGTCCAATACACAATAATACATAATGAAGGTTATAGAGGATATAGTAGAGAAGAAATACGAGATATAGGAGAGACTATAGGACAGGGGACGGAAGGCTCTCTAGTGTGCTTATGTACGCCCCTTACTGACCTCTTAGGAATCAGGAGAGGTCAACCGTGGATAGTCTAAGGGTAAAATGTTGGGGGTTAGGGGATGATACTACGGAGTAGATAGATAGATAGATGAGGCGAGACAGAGACAGACAGACATATAATGACAGATGATAGATAGAAAGATAATAGATAGGTAGATAGATAGATAGATAGATAGATAGATAGATGGATGGATGGATGGATGGATGGATGGATGGATGAGAGGAGACGAGACAGACAGACAGACAGACAGACAGACAGATTAAAATGATCTTTATGCTGTCACATGAAGGTCAGTCATGCCAACATAGGTCAGTCTGTAGTTGGTCACCTCCGAGGGAGCACATGTGAGAAATTCTGATATCCCCAACCCCCCCCCAACCCCCCGGAGGAAAGGTGGAAAATGAATGAGATAAATTCATGATCACATGGGAGATCGAATGCACACTTGTGAGTTGTTGTTGTATTTTTCCCTCGAAGCAGCAGCTGGGCTGCACAATAGCTCCTGAGTTTCCAGTGAATTGCAAGCAGGCATCTGAAAAGCAACATTCAGTGAGTAACAAAACCCCCAATGCTGTAAAGCCTGAGAAATAATAGATTCCAAACCGTGGCATTTTCATGGTGGATCTAAGAGGCCTGGTTCTGCACACTGGGTAGTTAGCAGCAACTTGGCCAATCTTTGATAGATGTTATTGATATGTGGGGTTAAAGGCGCCTTGCCTGCAAGCTTAGGGGGGTTGTGAGTTTTTGATAAGAGCTAAGTCTAGCTCCCAGGAAGGGATTATTGAAGGAAATGCTTAAAAAGAGTAGCACGTTTTATTTTTTTATTTTGGCTTAATCCTGCAAAAAAAAAAAAAAATACAAACAGCTGCAGCATGTTGCATGTGTGAGTGAGAGGCAGAATGTGATAATCAGACTCTAAACTAATTAGAAGGAGAGTTTGCCAAATTGCTTTTGCTCAGGACTGAACACTGTGCAAATGAGACATTGTTACAGCAGCAGTTGCGGAATACTTAGCTAAGCACTGGAGGAACATGTGGAGGAAAGTAATTAATGCCATGCCCTGCCAGGCACATCCTCTCTCTGTTCCCAGACCTCAATACCTGCCAAGCATATTTATGAGCAAGGGAGGGAAACATGGATCTCGTTGGACAGGTTGGGTGCTTGGGAAGAGTTGCCTGGTTGTCCCAAACCCTGTTCTCAACAGTCGTTTGAAGTTGATCTATCTGATTTATCTCCTTCATCCCCATGGTTGGGAGGTTGATCCTGACATGATGTACAAGGAAGGGAGGGAGGGAGGGAGGGAAAGAGAGGAAAGGAAAGAGAGGAAGGAAGGAAGGGGAGGGAAGAAGATAACAAGAAAGGAAGAGGGAGGGAGGGAAGGTAAGAGGAGAGGGAAGGAGATGAAAGGAAAGAGAGGAAGGTAGGCAGGAAGAAAGGAAGGAAAGAAGGAAGGAAGGAAGGAGAGGGAAGAAGATGAAAGGAAAGGAAGAGGGAGAGAGGGAGGGAAGGAGATGAAAGGAAAGAGATGAAAGGTAAGTAGGTAGGTAGGTAGGAAGGAAGGAAGGAAGGAAGGAAGGGAGGAAGGAGAGGGAAGAAGATGAAAGGAAAGGAAGAGGGATGGAGGGAGGGAAGGAGGGAGGAGAGGGAAGGAGATGAAAGGAGATGACAGGAAAGAGAGGAAGGTAGGCAGGAAGGAAGGAAAGAAGGAAGGAAGGAAGGAGAGGGAAGAAGATAACAGGAAAGGAAGAGGGAGGGAGGAAAGGTGGGAGGAGAGGGAAGGAGATGAAAGAAGATGAAAGGAAAGAGAGGAAGGTAGGCAGGAAGGAAGGAAGGAAGAAGGAAGGAAGGAGAGGGAAGAAGATGAAAGGAAAGGAAGAGGGAGAGAGGGAGGGAAGGAGATGAAAGGAAAGAGATGAAAGATTAGATTAGATTAGATTAGATTTATTGGATTTATATGCCGCCCCTCTCCGGAAACTCGGGGCGGCATATAAAAGGTAAGTAGGTAGGTAGGTAGGTAGGAAGGAAGGAAGGAAAGAGGGAGAGGGAAGAAGATGGAAGGAAAGAGATAGAAGGAGGGAGGAGAGGGAAGGAGATGAAAGGAAAGAGAGGAAGGTAGGCAGGAAGGAAGGAAAGAAGGAAGGAAGGAGAGGGAAGAAGATGAAAGGAAAGAAAGAGGGAAAGAGGGAGGGAAGATGAAAAGAAAGAAAAGGGGGGAGGGAGAAGGAAGGAGATGAAAGGAAAGAGATGACAGGTAGGTAGGTAGGTAGGTAGGTAGGTAGGTAGGTAGGAAGGAAGGAAGGAAGGAAGGAAGGAAGAGTATTTTATTGATACCTGACTTTTACTTCAAGAAACTCAAGGCCATTTATGTAAATGCTTATCCTTCCATTTTAGCTCATAATAATCTTGAAAAAAGTTGGACTGCGGAGTCTCCCAAGAAGTTTCCATGGCTGAGAACATGCTTGAATCGATGACTCCCCAATCTCAAGCCAACCCATAAACCAACCCATCATTTGGAGATGGACTTAATTCTTGGAATTCAACCCAGAAAAAAACAAGTTGAGAAACACTATGTGTGGATGTGAAAGAAGTAGCAGTGCTTATTAGCACAGATAAAGAAAGACTTAGAAAATGGGGGGGGGGGGTTTACAACTTTTTCTTTTAGGAAGAATATCAACAATAAAAATGAATATTCCAGAGATATTGTTTCTTTTCTAAGTAATACCTATTAAACTAGAGAAGGACCTTTATAAGAGTTAAAATAAAATGATATTAAAATCCTTATTTAATATGCCAAATTACATCTGGCAAGGAAAGAAATAAAAAAAATCAAATTAAAAGCATTAAAGGACAGCAGGGCCAGAAGAGAATATTACCAAGCATTAATACTTATTTGGATTAAGGATTAGTTGGAATAGCAATAGCAATAGCATTTAGACTTATATACCGCTTCACTGTGCTTTACAGCCCCCTCTAAGTGGTTTACAGAGAGTAAGCAATTGCCCCCAACAATCTGGGTCCTCATTTTACCCACCTCGGAAGGATGGAAGGCTGAGTCCACCTTGAGCCTACTGAGATTCGATCTGCCAAACTGCTAGAAGTCGGTGTTCAGCAGAAGTAGCTTGCAGTACTGCACTCTAACCACTGTGTCACCAAGGTTCACATAATATTAGAGAGGCATGACCTCCAAATTGGGTGGTATGCCTTTCTATGGAATGGAAAACAGAGACAATGTGTCTATTTTTGAAGACACCTAATTAGAGATTCATTATTACGAACATGGGTAAAAATACAGTGGTACCTCTACCTAAGGTACAGTGGTACCTCTACTTACTTATGAACTTTTCTAGATAAGAACCAGGTGTTCAAGATTTTTTTGTCTCTTCTCAAGAACCATTTCTCAGTTACAAACCCGAGCCTCCGAAACTGTAACCGTAAACGGCAGGGAGAAGCCTCCGTGGGACCTCTCTAGGAATCTCCTGGGAGGAAACAGGGCTGGAAAAGGTGGGGAGAAGCCGCTGTGGGGCCTCTCTAGGAATCTCCCGGAAGGAAACAAGGCCAGAAAAGGTGGGGATAAGCCTCTGTGGGGCCTCTCTAGGAATCTCCTGGGAGGAAACAGGACCGGAAAAGGTGGGGAGAAGCCCACGAACGCCTCTACTTACAAACTTTTCTAGATAAGAACCAGGTGTTCAAGATTTTGTTTGCCTCTTTTCCACTTAAAAATCCGAGCCTGTGAAACTGTAACTGGAAAAGGCAGGGAGAAGCCTCCATGGTGCCTCTCTAGGAATCTCCTGGGAGGAAACAGGACCAGAAAAGGTGGGGAGAAGCTTCTGTGGGGCCTTTCTAGGAATCTCCTGGGAGGAAACAGGGCCTCCACCTTCCCTGTGGTTTCCCCAATCGCACACATTATTTGCTTTTACATTGATTCCTATGGGAACAATTGCTTCTTCTTACAAACGTTTCTACTTAAGAACCTGGTCACAGAATGAATTAAGTTCGTAAGTAGAGGTACTGTTGTAAAGAAAAATCATTATAGAAAAATCCCAGAATGGCTATAACCTATAGAGATACTTATTTATCCAAATACCTTGAATATCAATAAAATTAAAAGATATAAAGGTTTATTAAATCCAAATCCAAGCAGGAAGAGGGAGATTATGATTCCGCTATTAAGAGTGCTGGTGAGACCACATTTGGAATTCTGTGTTCAGTTCTGGAGACCTCACCTACAAAAAGATATTGACAAAATTGAACGGGTTCAAAGACGGGCTACAAGAATGGTGGAAGGTCTTGAGCATAAAACGTATCAGGAAAGACTTCATGAACTCAATCTGTCTAGTCTGGAGGACAGAAGGAAAAGGGGGACATGATTGAAACATTTAAATATGTTAAAGGGTTAAATAAGGTCCAGGAGTGAAGTGTTTTTAATAAGAAAGTGAACACAAGAACAAGGGGACACAATCTGAAGTTAGTTGGGGGAAAGATCAAAAGGAACGTGATAAAATATTATTTTACTGAAAGAGTAGTAGATCCTTGGAACAAACTTCCAGCAGACGTGGTAGATAAATCCACAGTAACTGAATTTAACCCTGCTGTTCTGTTCGGGTCTGTGAGACCCGAAATCAAGGTTTGAGACCCTGTAAAAAAATTTCCCTGCATATCTGAAACTTGAAATTTCATGACTTTTCATCATTTCAGGGGTTCTCTCTATGAGAATTTTTTTGGGGGGGTGGGAGGTTTCTTTCTTGCTGAAAAAAAAACACTCCCTAATGTTATGTTCCCGGGTCACCCTGACCCGGACCGAAAACTCTTCATTTGCAGTGCTTATGTTTGGTCTTTTTGAAAGCTTTTTTCACTTGGAAAGTAGTCTGAACATTTCTTCACACAATGGAATGAAAATTGAACTGAAAAAAATAATCCTTATTGGTTTATTTTGCACATAAATGTGCCTCCCCCCCCGTTTTTGTAAAAGTTTTTTCAATTTATGGATAGTTTTGCTTGCAAAATGCAGTCTATTTTACTGGAGTTGGTGTGGGAATGGTACCTTGAACATTTCTGAATATAAGAAAAATATAAAGGAACTGAAAAAAATGATTCTTACTGTTTTTTTAACATCAGAAATAAGGCCTCCCCCCCCCCCGGCTGCTTGCAACAATTTTCACTTTTTATTTTTTTATGCTCCAAATCCGAAATATTCTTTAAAATCTTACGCATTCATTTACTCAATTTAACAATGCTGATCATCAAAAAAATATTTGTGGGGGTGGGGGAAAAAAATTTTTCTTGGCAAAAAAAAAGTCACATTTACTCTGTTCGGGTCATATAGACCCGGATCAAAATGATTTTTTTTAGGTACTTGAATTTGGTCTTTTTGAAAACTTTTTCCACTGGAAAACTAGTTAGAACATTTATGAACATAATGATATGAAAATTGAACTGGAAAAATTGAGACTTATATTTTTATTTTGATCAAAAAGCCCCTCCCCCCATCCTTTTTGAATTTCGTGTCAATTTATATTTTTTAAGGCTACAAATCCCTAAGGAATTTTCCCCCAAAAGGTTTGATATACTAAATTGAACAATCCTGAACATAAGAAAAATATAAATGAACTGAAAAAAATGACTCTTATTGGTTTATTGTTTTATACTCGAGTATAAGCCTACTCGAGTATAAGCCTATTTGAGTATAAGCATGGGGGCCCATTTATGAGCAAAATAAACCAATAAGGATCATTTTTTCAGTTTAATTTTCATATCATTATGTTCAGAAAGGTTCAAGCTACCAATCCCACACCAAAATAGAATAGTAAAATAGAATGCATTTTGCAGGCAAAATTATCAATAAACTCAAAAGTTTTGATATACTAAATTGAACAATCCTAAACATAAGAAAAATAGAAATGAACTGGAAAAAAATGATTCTTATTGGTTTATTTTTGAATATAAGACCATATCATTTTATACTCGAGTATAAGCCTACTCGAGTATAAGCCTATTTGAGTATAAGCATGGGGGCCCATTTATGAGCAAAATAAACCAATAAGGATTAATTTTCTCAGTTCAATTTTCATATCATTGTGTGCAGAAATGGTCAAGCTACCAATCCCACACCAACTTTAGTAAAATAGAATGGATTTTGCAAGCAAAACTATCCATAAATTGAAAAAACTTTCACAAAAACGGGGGGGGCACATTTATGTGCAAAATAAACCAATAAGGATTAATTTTTTCAGTTCAATTTTCATTCCATTGTGTGCAGAAATGTTCAAACATGTTTCCAGGTGAAAAAAGCTTTCAAAAAGACCAAACATAAGCACTGCAAATGAAGAGTTTTCGGTCCGGGTCAGGGTGACCCGGGAACATAACATTAGGAACTTTTTTCGAACAGAACAGCAGGGTTAAACATGCCTGGGATAAACACATATCCCTTGTAAGATAAAATACAGGAAATAGTATAAGGGTAGACTAGATGGACCATGAGGTCTTTTTCTGCCATCAGTCTTCTATGTTTCTATGTTTCTAAATAGCCAGGAAGAACTGAAAACAAGACCAGATTTCTGCAGCCGGTTCAGGGGAACCGGTCCAAACCAGCAAAATACCTCCTCTGGTTGTGCTTCATTTTCATAAAAATTGCTCATCAAATAACAGAGGTGGAGAAGGGAATTGATTTTAATCCCTTTAACTTTAAAAGGCTGCTTTGGATGAAATGCCTGCATTTTTCTTGTTGAAACCTGTCTCTCTGAAAGGTCAACCACCCGTGCGAGTTGCATCTAATTCTACCAATAAGGGATTTTTAAGGAAATGTTATAAGTCAATGCAGTCAATGTAGGTGGAAACTACCGTATTTTGCAGAATATAAGACGCACCTTAGTTTTGGAGGGAGAAAACAAGGGGGGGGGATCTGCCTCTGCCTCCCAGCAATTTGCCTCCCAGCAAACAGTACAGATGAGATAGACTGTTTGCTGTGCATGAGTGGCTGACCCATAGAAGCTTCTTCATCTCTGACTGGATGGTGGGGGAAATAGAAGGATTTATACTCCTTGTAGATAGCTGGTCATTTGTATTCTTTTAGTGAGTTGTTAAGTCCACCTGGAGGTTTATTTGTGTCATCAGGGTCGCAAATGGGTCTGGAGCCTTCTTGGGACTGTTGGAAGGATCGTGTTGTAGACTAGAGATAGATGAAGTCATATCCCTCCCAGTAATTTTTTACTGCCACACTGTGGGTGTGGCTTATTTTGTGGGTGGCACTTGATGGTTATGTGCCAGGGTAGGAGTGGCTAGCTGGCCATGTGTCAACCTTCACTTATGCTGCCACATTCTTTCGCTTGGTTGTGGGATGGGGAGGGAAGAGCACAGGAGGAGAGTTAGATTTCGTTTTCTTAGGTACGTTAGAGGAAAATTCCAGAAAAGTGACATGGGGGCCAAGATGTCCCACCTGATGGTTTTGGACAATGGGGATTGGGCATTGTCCCAAGGAGGTTTTGATATATGCTTGTATCTCGCCATTTTCTCAGACTTTTCTTTTCATTTGATGCTTCTAGTTCTGATTTTGATAAATTCACTTTTGAACTTTTACAAAAAGGACTCTGAGTTTTATTTGTCTGAATTCTGACTGGCAGCTTGACACTAAGTGACCAGGCAAGAGTGGCTTGAACAATCATCATCGTTCAAGTGAACTGTTAAGTCCTCAATTTACAACCTCATCAGTGTCGCTTGCTGGGGTGACAATTTGTTTCATGTTTCCCACTTTTTTCCTCTTTCTTCCTTCCTGGCCTCGAGAGGTGGCCGCATGAGGCTGGAGGAGAGCTGGGCAGGAGAGAGGGAAGCTCGTCCGAGGCCAGGAAGGAGGAAAGAGGAAAAAAGCAAGGAGCACAGATGCAACAGCAGCAGCAGGGGAAAAAAGGAGAGCTGAGTCGAGACCAGTAATCCAGGAAATGACAGCCACCAATCAGCTGGAGTGCGCATGCATCTTCATTTCTGCCAGTGGAACTGCATTCCACCCCATCCTGCCTGCTGCCCTGATCCCTCCCCTATTGATAGAGGTAGGGATGGGCAGCAGCTGATGTGCTCAGGTGCTGCGTTCCAGTAGGAATTTCCAGGATGCTTGTGTAGCTATGTGCCCGCAACGCATCCCCACACAATATTTGGTTTCAGCACATGTTCAGCAAGCAACGTCTCGGGTGAGGACACTCGTGCAACTGAGATTTGCATGTAAGCAAAAATATCAATGAAAATCACTGAAATCTCGCTCACGCAAGATAATGTCTTTGAAGATTCCCGGGATGATGGTTTCTTTGAAGTTTAAGAAATCTTACTGCACGTTTGAGGGGAAATGATTTGTGAGATTCCCGAGCAGCAACATTTAAAGAGAAATGGTAAGCATAATTCTTGTCATTTTGATAATGTCATGTTTCTCTGAAGATGGAATGGGAATTAATCAGTGTCTATCAGGGACAAGAAATTATGAAGCCAAATTGTTCAAAACAGTACAAGTTTATTCCCTGATAGCTCTGTACAAGAATCAGAAGTACTAACAGTCAAGCCAAATTATCGCTAGATAAGTCAATGGAATTCAAAGTTGACCGGACTTAGTTGTCTTGTGGGCACAAACCGATTCTAAACTGAGGACACACTTAACTCCTCCTTCAGTCTCAACCTAGTCATCTCTTATGAAACTTACTTTGTTTCAGTTTACTTATTTCTCAACTATTTTATGCAGAGAGCAGCTATATTGTCAGGTTGAAGATTCTCCCTCTCACAACTTGTCCATGGGAAGCTAACATCATCAAATTAAATGTTGTTGTGTCTATCCTAAATTCATCTCTTGCAATCAGGAACTACAGGGATTGTTCTGTAGCCAGCTCGTGAAACAAAAAGAAATGTAATTATACTCTTGTAACAGTACAGACGATACTGTTTGCCAAATAATCCCAATAATTTATCATGGTGCTAAACGTCTTGGTGAAATATCTGATGAATGAGCAAATCATTGTTTAATCTCAGTTCCTTCCTACCTACACCCCTCCCTTCCCGATGGATTTCAACATTTCAACACCTTATTGTATTCTCGATTTGTTTTTAAATTTTGATAGAGCTTTGAAATGGATTTTATAAAATACATCATGAAATTCAGAGCTGAACTCCAGCCGATTTCCAGTGGGATTATATGTTTCTTCTCGCTAAGAATCCTCAAATTGCTTTCTCTTCTCAAACACTATACCTGGCATCCAGGAGTAGTATTCATTTACCTTCCCTACAAATGTAAGCATGCCATATCCACACATTCATTCATTCATTCATTCATTCATTCATTCATTCACTCACTCACTCACTCACTCACTCACTCACTCACTCACTCATTGAATTTACCATTCAACCTGGAAATAAGGAGAAATTTTCTGAAAGTGAGAGCGATCAACCAATGGAACACAGGTTGCCTTGGGAAGTTGTGGGAGCTTCATCAATGAAGGCTTTCAAGAAGTGATTGGATGCCATCTGTCAGAAATGGTGTAGGGTCTCCTGCTTGGACTAGATGACCTACAAGATCCCTTCCAACTCTGTTAATCTGTTTAATAGGTCATGACCCACAGGTTTGCAAACCCCTGCTGTAACAGGTTTAATCCGTTGAGCTTCATGTGTGAATCTAGCCCTTACAATTATCAGTTAATGGTCCAAAGTTTTCTCTATTGTGTTTGCAAAAGCTGTCACTCAGGCTTGGCAATCTATGAAAAAAAGAAATACTTCCCTCCTGGTGTCTCATCAGCAGCTATGAACTGGGCATGTGTGTTTGTGTGTGTGTGCTATTTCTAAGTAATTCAACTCAGGGGAGGGGACGGAGGCAATGATCATCTGTCTAAGGATCAGAATTAATAGGACTAGTATTGATCAGCCATAAGTCTTCTCACAGACTCCTGGCCAGAGTCAAATATAACATTTCTTCACTTCTGCCTTTGATTTTCTCTAGAGGCTTTTATTTCAGCGATGAGCTGCCTTTCGAATCTTGGCTATTTGATTCTGCCCACCAGGAAGAGAAAAACTGGAAAGGAGATTGCCTTTAAAAAAAGAAAAGAAAAAAAAAAGAAATTTGATAGATAATTGAAAGCTGAGTTGGCCAAAGACAACTCCTTCTTGTTGCATTTTACATAGCAATAATAGACAAGAAATGGTCCCTTTTCAGGACAAAAAAACCCATTGTTATTCTTCAACCAGGAATGAAGTTTTTTGAAATTCCATGGCAAACCTCTCACATTCAAGGTGAAATTACACTGACGCAAAAGTGTAAGAAAATATGGGGGTTGCTTTTCATTCCTTAGAAGATTAAGGGAGGTCTTCTCTAGGAAAGGAAATAGATTGATAACACTCACTCTCTCTCTCTCTCTCTCTCTCTCACACACACACACACACACACACAGAGCCCACAGTGTTGTACTTCATGATTCTTGACAAAAGTGTCTTGTCTCTTTGTGTACACTGAGAGCATATGCACCAAAGACAAATTCCTTGTGTGTCCAATCACACTTGGCCAATAAAGAATTCTATTCTATTCTATTCTATTCTATTCTATTCTATTCTATTCTACCCTACCATACCCTACCCTACCCTACTCTACTCTATTCCATTCCATTCCATTCTCCATGTTGGGTGGAGGTAGCCAGTGGAAAGACCCTGCTCTTTAGTCAATAAGGACCAAGTCAGAAATATAGAAGCGCCTCTGTACCATCAAATCCCCTCTTTTAACTCATTCCTAGCCATAAACGCCTTGTCTTCTCCCATCCTTGAAGGGTCTCCACTCTCCTGCCTGTCCTCAGACTATCTTCAGAATCTCTCCTTCTCTATGAGTTTCCTACCAGTGACACCTGTCATAGCGAGGGTGAGACAGTTGGATAAACAATAAGCCAGAAGTTGATAGCTCAGACAAGCACCTAGAAGAAGCGGCAGAAGCAGCACCCCATCTCCAACTTTCATTGTTGGAGTTTGCTTGTTTGTTTGTTTGTTTGTTTGTTTGTTTGTTTGTTTGTTTGTTTGTTTGCTTGCTTGCTTGCTTGCTTGCTTGCTTGCTTGCTTGCTTGCTTGCTTGCTTGCTTGCTTGCTTGCTTGCTTGCTTGCTTGCTTGCTTGCTTGCTTGTTTGGTCGGCCGGTCGGCCGGTCTATTTATTTTATTTTATTTTATTTTATTTTATTTTATTTTATTTTATTTTATTTTATTTTATTTTATTTTATTTTATTTTATTTTATTTTATTTTATTTTATTTTATTTTATTTTATTTTATTTTATTTTATTTTATTTTATTTTATTTTATTTTATTTTATTTTATTTTATTTTATTTTATTTTATTTTATTTTATTTTATTTTATTTTATTTTATTTTATTTTATTTTATTTATTTATTTTATTTTATTTTATTTTATTTTATTTTATTTATTTATTTATTTATTTTATTTTATTTTATTTTATTTTATTTTATTTTATTTTATTTTATTTTATTTTATTTTATTTAGTTAGTTAGTTAGTTAGTTAGTTAGTTAGTTAGTTAGTTGTTTGTTTGTTTGTTTGTCCGTCCGTTTGTTTGTTCGTTCGTTTGTTCATTTGTTTGTTCGTTCGTTCATTCATTCATTCATCCGTCCATCCATTTATTTATTCATTCATTCATTCATTCATTCATTCATTTATCATATATCATATAAATATAGTATTGTAGCATGTTTAACATAATATAAGTGTAAAGTAGAGGTAGAAAATATAAAAAAGACATTAGGACAGGGATGGTAGGCATGAAGGTGCACTTATGCACACCCCTTACAGACCTCTTAGAAAAGAGGAAAGGTCTATTGTAGATAATGTAAGGTTGAAGGTTATGGGATTGGGGGAGGAAACAACAGAGTCTGGTAGTGAATTCCAGGCGTTGACCACTCTATTGCTGAAATCGTATTTTCTGCAGTCTAGTTTGGAGCAATTTCCATTTAGTTTGTATCTATTGCTTACTCTTATGTTGTTGTTGTTGTTGTTAAAGGTGGAGTAGTCGCTAACAGGGAGTACATTGTGATGTATGATTTTATGAACAACAGGTTAAATCAGTTCGGAGATGGCGCAGCTGTAAATTTGCTAAAAGTACTAATTGAAGTCTGGAGGAGTAAGGTATTTTTTCCGGCCCTGTTTTCTCCCAGGAGATTCCTATTTGGGGGAAAGATTAGAAGTAATGTGAGAAAATATTATTTTATTGAAAGAGTAGTAGATGCTTGGAACAAACTTCCAGCAGACGTGGTGGGTAAATCCACAGTCAGTGAATTTAAACATCCCTGGGATAAACATAGATCCATCCTAAGATAAAATACAGGAAATAGTATAAGGGCAGACTAGAATGGACCAGGAGGTCTTTTTCTGCCGTCAATCTTCTATGTTTCTATGTATCTTGACCTGGGTTGGTTGAGTTTAATTAGCAGCTATGGAGTTAGGGAGAATAGCCCACCCGCAGCCCTGAGCCATCAAAGATCAAGTTGGAGTAATATAGCTTCGGAATACGACTCTTCTCAGCATGCAATTTTGAGATTTTTTTCCTAAAGAGGGATCTTTTGCCCTGAAACTCTTTTTCCATTTAAAATCAAGATTATGAAATTATTAGCAGTTTATGCACTTGCACACTCTGTCTTCACTATAGACACGCAGGGCAAGTTTGCTAATTCTGATCCATGGTCCAAACCGTGAAAGAGGGAAGAATGAAAAGAATAATTGAAAGCTTTGCCAAGCCCGTGCATGCAACACTAACGTTGCAATCCACCATCTGGATGGTAAATTATTTTCTTTTCATCATGTCCAGATCTGTTCGTCACTTCAGCCTCATCTCCAATATAGCTCGTTTAAGGCGTCAGTTTCTTTCCAACGGTGCAAAATAGTTTTACTTCTGCTCATCTTTCACAATCATTTAAGGGCTCTGATCCTCTAAAGAAGACAAAAGCTTTAAAATTCCAAGGCGCCAGGAAACACATCTTGATCTTTCCAGCGTAGAGATGGATATACATGCACTTGCTTAATCATCAACCTGCTTAAAGAGAAATGACTAATCAGTCATACATTCTTTGTATGGTTGAATGCTCTTCCACAATGTTATCATTTCCCTTTGTTCCATTCTAGGGGAAATGGACTTAACAAGTGTTCTTTCTGTTCCCTGTACGGCAGGGGTCCCCAAACCTTTTACACAGGGGGCCAGTTCACTGTCCCTCGGACTGTTGGCGGGCCAGACTATAAAAACTATGAACAAATCCCTATGCACACTGCACATACCTTGTTTTAAAGTAAAAAACAAAATGGGAACATACTATTTAGAGGGGGGAGAAGGTCTGAAATTCATATATGTTCATGTTTTGTTTTTAATTTTCTTTTGTTGACATCTGATTGGCTATACAAGGTTTTCTTGGCTTATGAAAAATGTATAAAGAAAGAAGGAAGCACTTTGGCATAATGGTTAATAAGTTAGAAATATAATTGGTGTTGCACTTTTTGAAGGAAAAGGGGGAAATTTAATTTAATTAAATTTAATTTAATTAAAAGAAAATGAATGTAACTGGATGACAAAATTAGAAAAAAAAACTTTTGCAACTTTTTTGATGATTGATATTAGTTACTAACAAAATACTGCATTTTATTCATAGAAAATTAGATGGTACACTGTGTTGTTTGAATGTATGTTGAGAGAAAAATTTAAAAAAATTACTCCCCCCAAAACAGTCCTTCCTTCCTCTGTCCCTCCATTCATTTCTCCTTCCTTCCTTCCCTCCTTCATTCCTCTCCACTTCTCCTTCCTTCCCTCTCTTTCCCTTTTCTTTCTTTTTCTCTCTCTTTTCCCTGTGCTCTTGTCACTCATCGCCGGGCCAGATAAATGGCCTCAGTGGGCCGCATGCTGTACGGTTTCTGCAGACAATGTCCTCACCTGTCATGGAAATCTACACAAACTTTACAGTAACAAGGATTTAACCATGTTTGCCAAGCGATGCTGAATTTATATTTACTGACAAAGAAATAAAGGGAGTCTGGCTTTAAAGATGTGGCTCTGCAGTGTGAATGTTTTTTATTAGGGGTTTTAAATACAGTGATACCTCATCTTACGAACTTAATTGGTTCCAGGACGAGGTTTGCAAGGTGAAAAGTTTGCAAGACGAAACAATGTTTTCCATAGGAATCAATGGAAAAGCGGTTAATGTGTGCAAGCCCAAAACTCTGCGCTGCTGGGATTTTCCTGAGGCTCCCCTCCATGGGAAACCCCACCTCTGGACTTTTGTGATGCTGCAAGAGAATCCCAGCAGGGGAATCCCAGCAGTGCAAAAATGGGTGCTTCGCTGGCAACGGAAGTCCGGAGGTGGGGTTTCCCAGCGAGGGGAGCCTCAGCAAAATTGCAGCATCGCAAAAACACGGAAGTCCTCGAAACCCCACCTCCGGAATTCCATGTTTTTGTGAGGCCGCGATTTCGCTGAGGTTCCCCTCACTGGGAAACCCCACCTCCGGAATTCTGTTGCCAGTGAAGTGCCCGTTTTTGTGCTGCTGGGATTCCCCTGCAGAATCGCAAAAACGCGAAAGTCTGGAGGTGGTGTTTCCCATGAAGGGGACCTCAGGGGAATCCCAACAGTGCAAAAACAGGGGCTTCGCTGGCAATAGAAGTCCAGAGGTGGGGCATCCCAGTGGCAGTGGCTTGGGTTTGTAAAGTGAAAATAGTTTGGGAGGAGAGGCAAAAAAATCTTAAACCCCAGGTTTGTATCTCGAAACGTTTGTATGACGAGGGGTTTGTAAGATGAGGTATCACTGTATGGTGGTTTGGGATTGCTTTTAGTGATGATATTTTGCTGTAGGCCGCCCAGAGTCCTTCGAGAGCTGGGCGGCATATACTGTATTTTTCAGATTATAAGACGCACCGGAATATAAAATGCACCTTAGTTTTGGGGGAGGAAAATAGGGAAAAGAATCTACCTACCAGGTATTCATCTGGCTAGCATCCTTAGTCTGGTCAGCTTCAGCACATTATTTTATCCCCTGGTTAAGGGCTTAAAAAAATTATTTGGAAAGAGTAACAAATTTGGAAAGAGGGCCATGAGGTCTTTTTCTGCCGTCAGACTTCTATGTTTCTATGAAAGAGCTTGCAAGCCAGCAAGAGCTGGGAACATCATTAGCACCTGGTTAGGGCTGGAAAGAAACAATTGGAGCAAGTTAGAGTAACTTGGGCCAAGTCTTCAGGGTGGATGGATGGATGAATGAATGAATGAATGAATGAATAAATAAATAAATAAATAAATAAATCCTGGACTCCTAGAATTCTTTTCATAACAATTCCTCAAATATTGGATGCCTATCTAAATACTTGTTGTTGTTTATCTTTTGGGTTGTATAGACTTACATATATTAGGGTGTTTTGTAGCATTTCTTTCTGCAGGATTAGCTGCTTAAAGCCTGCCAGAATAGTAGCGGCAAATAGGCATCACGGATAAATAAATAAAATCCACATCCTTTGGGAACAGTGTGCTTCACAAATCAGGTGCACACCTCCTGTTCGTGTGAGGATAAATACGCCTCTCTTCTTCTACAGCAGCCTTAGAAGTGGAAGACAAAAGGCAGCGATCCTTCCCTTTCTCTCTCTGTTCCTCTGAAACTCCACCAAGTCTGTGGGATGTGTAAAGCAGCCCTGAAGAGTTGAAAGGTCCTGTTGAATTACTCTGTGTGAAATTCTTTGATTATTGAAGGTATCATATTGTGGGAGCCTTTCTTTTTTTCCCGCGGTCTGAAAAGGGCTTCAAATGGGGAAAATGTTGACCCTGGGAAAATAAGTGTTAATTGTTTTGAGTGATAGCCTTTGAATCTGCAATCCTTCGTTCCTTCGTTCCTTCGTTCCTTCGTTCCTTCGTTCCTTCGTTCCTTCGTTCCTTCGTTCCTTCGTTCCTTCGTTCCTTTGTTCCTTCGTTCCTTCGTTCCTTTGTTCCTTCGTTCCTTCGTTCCTTCCTTCATTCCTTCCTTCCTTCCTTCCTTGCTTCCTCACTCACTTCTTCTCCTTCTCCTTCTCCTTCTTCTGCTTTGCTTTGTCCCTCCTCTTTCTTCCTCCTCTCTATCCCTTCTTTTCTTCCTTTCCTTCCTCCCTCCCTTTCTTTTTCCTCTCCACTTTTTTCTCCCTCCCTCCCTTCTTTCCTTCTTTCTTTTCTTTCCTCTTTTCTTCCTTTCAATGTCTTTCTCTTTTTCCTCCCCTTCCCTCTTTCTTTTTTCTTTTCATTTCCTTCCTTTTATCTTCCCACCATTTCTTCCCTTTTCCTCTCAATTTCCTTCCTACTTCCTCCCTCCCTTATATCCTTTCTTCCTTTACTCCTTCCTTCCTTCGTTAGTCATTCACTCACTCCTTCTCTTTATTCCCCTTCCCCATTCTGTCCCTTCCTTTCTTCCTTTCCTCCTTTCTTCCTTTCCATTTCTTTCTCTTCCTTTCCTGCCCACCTCTCTCCCTTTCTTTTTCCTCTCCACTTTTTTCTCCCATCCCTCCTTTCCTTCTTTCTTTGCTTCCTTTCCTCTTTTCTTCTTTTCAACTTCTTTCTCTTTTTCCTCCCCTTCCCTCTCTTCTCTTCTTTTTTCTCTTCATTCCTTTCCTTCCATCTTCCTTCCCTTTATTCCTATTTCCTCTTCATTTCCTCCATCCTCCCTCTCTCTCTCCCTTATTTCATTCCTTCCTTTCCTCCCTCCTCCCTTCCTTTCTTCTTCCCCCTCTTCCTCTTCTTTGTCTATATTTTTTTTCTGCTAGTGAAATTTAAAAAAAAAACAGCTGGAAATTCCCCTGGGATTTTAACAATGGCATTATAACAGTATGTTTGGAATAAACAAAACAAAACAAAAAGAAGGCTTGCCCATAAACAAATTTGTATGTGTGCACACGCCTGGGGGCCATGTGGAAAGTAGGGGGCAATTAATCAGGTTAAATAATAGTGAGGCTGCGCATAGTCAGGAAAACAGGAGAAGAATTATGCATGAATATTTCATGAGTCAAGATATTTTGGTAATTAGACTGTGTTAAATATGCTAATTGAAAAAAAAATAGCATATTTGTTGTAGCCCCGGTATAAAATCTTAAACCTCTTGAAGAATGAGTGTATTTATTCCTGCAAGCCTGATCTTTAAGTGTGTGGCACGCAGATTGTATTACTCTGGATGACTTGCTCCGACTTGGAGAAAGAGGCCTCCTTTGTTTTAAGCCAGCCTTTGTGTGTCTAATATGATGTATTTATTGTGTTTGCTGTTTGAGCCCGTAAAGGCATTCTCGAGAAATGTCATTTCATGTTGTCACTCGGGGTGGGAACATGTACTTGGAAAAAGTAATTTGATAGAACACCAGAAACACCGGCCCTTGTTTTGCAGAAAAAAAGGGTCAGGACACCAAGAACCCTTTAAACAATAATTGGGGAAAACATCATGTCACAGCAGCAGCCTGTTCTTAGTCTAATATTGCTTTCCTGGCTTTGTAACAATGCTACTTTATTAACATGCCGGGTTTTGAGGACATGATTCAGTGCAAAATAAGCTTGTTTAAGGCTTGACTTGTAAGCTGTATTCAAAGAATGCTCCTTCGCTGAACTGATCAACTGAACTGATCTAACACCTGGCAACTTCAAATATCAACCAACAAATGCTCTACCCTCCACATCGGCAAAAAGAATCCAAACCGCACATACGAACTGAATAAACAATCTCTTACTGCCAACCCACACTCAGTAAAAGACCTTGGAATACTAATATTGAATGACCTAAGTGCTAAAGCCCACTGCAACAATATTGTCAAAAAAGCTTCTAGAGTTGTTAACCTGATCCTAAGCAGCTTCTGCTCAGGCAATCTCACACTACTCACAAGAGCCTACAAAACTTTTGCCAGACCCATCCTTGACTACTGCTCATTTGTCTGGAACCCATACCACATCTCAGACATTAACACCCTTGAAAATGTCCAAAGATATTTCACCAGAAGAGCCTTTCACTCTACTCAAAACAGAATATCCTACGTAAATAGACTAACAATCCTGGGCCTAGAAAGCCTAGAACTACGGCGCCTAAAACACAATTTGAGTATTGCCCACAAGATCATATGCTGCAACGTCCTACCGGTCAATGACTACTTCAGCTTCAACCACAACAACACAAGAGCACGCAACAGATTCAAACTTAATATGAACCGCTCCAAACTTGACTGTAAAAAATATGATTTCAACAATCGAGTTATCGAAGCGTGGAACTCATTGCCGGACTCAATTGGGTCAACCCCTAACCCCCAACATTTCTCCCTTAGACTCTCCACGATTGACCTCTCCAGGTTCCTAAGAGGCCAGTAAGGGGCGTACATAAGTGCACCGGTGTGCCTTTCGTCCCCTGTCCAATTGTCTTTCCTTTCTCTCACTATCATATATATTCTCTTTCTTTCACATATCCTCTCCTCTAAGTTCATTTTACCCTTATATATATTACTACATGTCTATTTTTCTTCCTATGTATGTGTATTGGACAAATGAATAAATAAATAAATAAAATAAATAAACTGTTATCTTTGAGTATGTTTGCTTCGAAGATGAGTGTTTATTTTACATCAGAAGGGCGGGAGAAAGTTTATTTATTTATTAATTAGTTTAATGTATAGGCCACCCAACTCCCTAAGGACTCTGGGTGGCTCACAGCAAAGAGAGCAATATCTAAAAAGAATTCAAACCCATATTAAAACTTTTGAGGTTGGATCTAGATGATATCTCATTTGATTAATGGCCTCAGTCCTGCCAGAAAAGCCAGTTCTTTACAGCTGGAGGAGGAGAAGGAGGAGGAGGAAGAGGAGGAGGAGGAGGAGGAGGAGGAGAAGATGAAGAAAGAGAAGGGGAAGGAGGAGAAGGAGAGGAGGAGGAGGGAGGGAGGGAGGGAGGGAGGAAGGAAGGAAGGAATTTGGAAAACCTGTTTCCAGTAAAAAAAATGTATATTGTAATATATTTGGGTGTGCAGACATGACTGAATGCACTTAAACAGCCAAGAGATATGATTTGTCTTTCTGTTTTAGCAGATTGGTGCTCAGACAAAGTGTTGTAAGAAAAGCAAGCTTAATATGGAAAATGTCCATGAGATCTAGGAACATCTGCTACTATTGCTTTTCATGTTTTTTTCTTGGCTGATCAACAATGGCAACACTAACTCCTAACAGCACTGAAAGAAAACCCACTGAGTTGTGGGTGCTCCCTCACTGGAGGTTTTGCAGAAGAGACTATAGAGGACAACTGCTTTTCTGGGATGATATAAGATCTCCTGCTTGAGTAGGGGGTTGAACTAGAAGATCACCAAGGTCCCTTCCAGCTCTAAAGCAATAGCATTAGCATTTAGACTTATATACCGTTTCATAGTGCTTTTACAGCCCTCTCTAAGCAGTTTACAGAATCAGCCTCTTGCCCCCAACAAACTGGGTCCTCATTTTACCCCCCTCGGAAGGATGGAAGGCTGAGTCGACCTTGAGCTGGTGGTGAGATTTGAACTGCTGACCTACATCTAGCAGTTAGCTGAAGTAGCCTGCAGTGCTTCACTCTAACCATTGCGCCATCCTGGCTCTATTCTGATTCTATTCTCATCCTTACTGAATTGAACAAAGGTATTTCACTCACGTAGGGCATGATCCAGCCAAACTTTTAACAGCAGAGTCTGCAAAATGTTAATTCAATCATTACTCTGGATTGTTTCTACTATCAGAAGGAAGGCTGCCATAAATTATTGAGAGAAGGAAGAGGAGGAGGCACAGGAGGTAATTGCAGAAGGCGTGGGGTTTTACCCAATGACACTAGATGGGTGGGATTGATCAGTTTGTTCTTTAACACGTGCACATTTTCAAATGTGAATATTTAAAATAACATGACCCCTTTGGCAATTGTAGGCAGAGGTCTGGGGAAAAAATGGAATTTGGGGGCCTGTGCATGATTTTCTTCCCACAGGTTGCCAAGAATCTTTCTGACCATTTCAATTTATGGATGATTTGGCTTCAATTGATTTATATCAACCAGTGGAACAACCTACCAGCGGACGTTGTGAACTCCAATACTCTGGATATTTTTAGGAGGAAATTGGACTGCCATTTGGCTAGGATGCTATAGGGTTCCTGCTTAGGCAGGGGGTTGGACTTGATGACCCGCATGGTCCCTTCCAACTCTAACAATAAATGAATGAATGAATGAATGAATGAATGAATGAATGAATAGTTGCCAAACTTTCAAACAGACACTGGGGGGGCTAGCAAAATTTCCAATTTGTACAGAGCAAAACAAGGCAACAACAGCAACCTTAAAAAAAAACACCAACAATCCACAATTTGAAATCTGAAGAACATCAGCAGCCAACAGATCTGAGCCCAGCCAACGTACTGATCTATGATGGATTATCTCCGGGACCGCCTTCTGCCGCACGAATCCCAGTGACCAGTTAGGTCCCACAGAGTGGGCCTTCTCCGACTCCCGTCAACTAAACAATGTCGTTTGGCGGGACCCAGGGGAAGAGCCTTCTCTGTGGTGGTCCCGGCCCTCTGGAACCAGCTCCCCCCAGAGATTAGAATTGCCCCCACCCTCCTCCCCTTTCGGAAGCTTCTTAAAACCCACCTTTGCCGTCAGGCATGGGGGAACTGAAATACTCTTTTCCCCTAGGCCTTTACAATTTATGCATGGTATATTTGTATGTATGTTTGGTTTTATAATAAGGGTTTTTTTGTTGTTGTTTTAGTATTGGATTGTTACATGCTGTTTTTCATCACTGTTGTTAGCCGCCCCGAGTCTACGGAGAGGGGCGGCATACAAATCCAATTAATAATAATAATAATAATAATAATAATAATAATAATAATAATAATAATAATAAATAATAATAATAATAATAATAATAATAATAATAATAATAATCTGTTGTGGATGTCCACATTCTGCACAACTGATCTTGGATTCCGAGGATCAAGAGACAGGTGTGGGTTGGTATCCTAGGCCAGTTACTTGGCACCTGAGTTTGATAGTGAGGAGGTCAGAGAGGATGGGGGGGGGGGTGTCAGAGGCTGAAATCCAACCAGGGCCAGTTGCACCTCCAGAGGTACACATGAGTGATTTGACAGAAGAGGAAGATACTCTTCTTGATGCAAGATTACACAGAAGTATAAGTAGGCATGAGTGGCTGAGCAGGACAAGGTATCTGAGTGAATACATCTCGAGCACACTTGGCCACGCCTTTTGACTATTTAAGGGTGAGTCTCATGACAAGTCATTGAGGAACTCAACTTTCGAATGTGCTAGAGCAGTGATAGAGAACCATTTTTCCCTCGGGTGCCAAAAGCTTGTGCACACACACCATCGCACCAGCATGAGTGCCCACACCCATAATTCAATGCCTGGGGAGGGTGAAAATTGCCTTCCCTGCCCCCCCGGAGACCCTCTGTCACCCATTTCCCAACTTCTGGTGGTCCGGTAGGCCCATTTGTCACCCTTTCCAGGTGCGAGAGGCTACCCTGCAGTCTGGGGAGGGCAAAAACACCCTCCCCATGCCCCCAGCGGCCCTCTGGAAGCCCAAAATGCCCACCCAGAGCCTTCGTGTGAGCTGAAAATCAGCTGGCTGGTGTGCACATACATGCTGAGCTGAGTAGGCTACAGCTCGCATGCTGGCAGATATGGCTCCATGTGCCACCTATGGCACCCATGCCATAGGTTCGCCATCACTGTGCTAGAGGCTAATCGGATTGAGCTTTTGAACTAATTATGTTTAATTACAAATTGAGAAGTGGAATATCTATTTCTGGACTTCCTGCCAACTCAATGTGAGTCATGGTAAATGAGAGATTGGAGATCTAAAAGATGTATTTGGGGAGTGATTTATTGTTTGAGACTCTAATGAACGGCTGAGACTGAAACGGACTTATTTCTTGCTTTCTGATGCATTTTTATAAAATGTAAACCTTCTTGCTACTAAACTAATTAGAATTACATGCTTAAATATTGTCAATCCATGTGTGTGGACCTATTTTTTTTGGGGGGTGGGCTTATCACTGGGACAGAGCAGTATTTAATGGTGTAAGGCAGGATCCCCAAACTTTGCAATTTTAAGTCTTGTGGACTTCAATTCCCAGAATTCTCCAGCCAGCTATACCTTTCTTCCATTCCTATATCTCTTCTTCCTTTCTTAGATATATTTTACTATGAGTATCTCCTCTATAACCTTCATCATGTATTTTACTGTGTGTGTGTGTGTGTGTGTGTGTGTGTGTGATGTTCCTTCAATATACCAGGGTGATTCGACACAAAATGTAACCCTTCCCTGGTACAGAGCTGAAGGGATTGGATACTGTAGCCTAGAGGATAATTCTCTGCCTTACAAGGCAAAGGTTGCAGGTTCAAGTCCCAGTGGGTATGGCTAGCTGATGAGGCCAAAATAAGGCCGAAATAGATCTATCCTAGTCTCCCTTAATTTTCAAATTCAGCTTAAACATGTGACACATACAGATAGAATTGTCGGCTATCAATAAAATTAACTGCCTTGGAAATGGCCCTGGGTTGGGCCGAGAGGCAAAAAAGGAGCTGTGATGTTCCTTCAATATACCAGGGTGATTCGACACAAAATGTAACCCTTCCCTGGTACAGAGCTGAAGGGATTGGATACTGTAGCCTAGAGGATAATTCTCTGCCTTACAAGGCAAAGGTTGCAGGTTCAAGTCCCAGTGGGTATGGCTAGCTGATGAGGCCAAAATAAGGCCGAAATAGATCTATCCTAGTCTCCCTTAATTTTCAAATTCAGCTTAAACATGTGACATATATATATATGTATATATATATATATATATATATATATATATATATATATATATATATATATATATGTATATATAAAGAATAGTCCTAAAAATGCGAGTTCCAGGTATGTGTGTGAATGATGAGGCAGCAGCCATCTCGATCACCGGAACATAGAAACTTTAATAAAACCACTTAGCTTTCGTTAGCGTGCTGCTAACTTCATCAGAGTATGGCATTTTAATACTCTGACGAAGTTAGCAGCACGCTAACGAAAGCTAAGTGGTTTTATTAAAGTTTCTATGTTCCGGTGATCGAGATGGCTGCTGCCTCATCATTCACACACACATATATATAAGTAAGTAAGTAAGTAAGTAAGTAAGTAAGTAAGTAAGTAAGTAAATAAATAAATAAATAAATAAATAAATAAATAAATAAATAAATAAATAAATAAATAAATAAATAAATCTTCCCGTGTGTCTCCATAGGCAAGGTTTGCAAAGATCACTTGCATACACCACACTGTTTGAATTACAAATCATCCGAGAGAAAATGATCTGAGTGGTCATTTGCATAGTCAAATGTCTCTGATCTACTTTTGCACTTCGCTAAAATATATTCTGTAGTTTAATCATTCTCCTTTGATTTCTTAAAACAAAGGAAATGTTGCTAGGTTTCCCTACTTGTTCCTTTATAAAGAAACATAGAAGATTGACGGTAGAAAAAGATCTCATGGTCCATCTAGTCTGCCCTTTTACTATTTCCTGTATTTTATCTTAGGATGGATATGTGTTTATCCCAGGCATGTTTAAATTCAGTTACTGTGGATTTATTTACCAACCACGTCTGCTGGAAGTTTGTTCCAAGGACCTACTACTCTTTCAGTAAAATATTTTCTCATGTTGCTTTTGATCTTTCCCCCAACTAACTTCAGATTGTGTCCCCTTGTTCTTGTGTTCACTTTCCTATTAAAAACACTTCTCTCCTGATCCTTATTTAACCCTTTAACAAAGGTAGCTGAGGTGAGAAATCATCTCATTTACATTGGGGAGAAGATGGCTGAGATTCACACACATTGCCATTTCTGCTAATGGATCGATGATCCCAGGCATAGCGTGGGCAGCCCAACACTCCTGTAGAACCCCTGGGAGGCTGTATTCACCTTCCTGGAGGCTTGAGGAAGGCCTCCAGATCCTGGGGAGGGTGAATAGATGATGTCCCCTTGGCCACGCTCACCTAGATACCAGGCAGAGAACCAGTTGCTAACTTTTTTTCAATCCCACCACTGCAAACTCCTGGTCATCTTTCCTTCTCCTCATTTTCTTCTATAACTCACAAGGATAGGCTCCGAGGGTTTTAAAGGCTGCTGAAACCATCAACACCAACTCCCTACTCAGTCTCGGTGTCCAAATTAATTATCCCAAATTAATTATCCCATGGATGTCCAGCATTTATTCAACCACTATGTGAGAACTTCCCATTCCTCATGAAAATTGTCCCTGCTGCTGAATTTCATCACAACCAAAGACATCCGAATGACATTATAAAACATCTAAACAATTAAGGAAGAAGTTTTTTCTGCAGTGGAGGAAAACAGTGGGAGAGTTGAAGAATAGATTTCAGCCTAGAATGGTTTCCGATCATCTGATGTCAAATTAATGGGAGTAGGTTACATTTTTAATGGCTGTATCGGAGATGGAAGAATAATAATAGCTTCAACGTTACTAATGGGAATTGCATATTATTTGATGTCATCTTAGGCACCATACTTGTCAATAATGCTGTGACTTATCTAATGCATAATTGTCATTATCAATATTTTTTTAAATCAGTACCCTTATATCAATCAATACTTTTTTCACGGCTGCCAATGTCAAAATATTTCAGCGTGGTTTATAAAAAATAAAATGCACAAAAAAGAACATAAAAACATTTGAAAACAATAGAGACATTAACTTAAAAGGTAGAGGAGCATTAAAACATTAAAGGAAAATCAAGCAATAGTCTAGAGTCTTTTCCTAATGTTTAAATACAATAAGCTATCCTGTAAATATAGCTAATTATTTTAATATTCTACTAATGATGATTTCTCTAGCAGATGCAAAGAAGCTTCTTGTAGGTCAAAGAACAGGGAGAATAAGAGGAAGCTACAGGCAAAGTTCCAAATTATCTGTTTCGGGCCAAATATGAATTTCAAAGCAATTAGATTCAAAATCAAAAGGTCGTTTTAGCTTCTTTAAATTCTTTCCAATTGCAATTTCTTTTGATGCCAGCTAAGAATCACACAATTGCATTAAACAAAACACAAGTCTCTTAAAATATTTTGATTCTTGCATCAGCATGCTTTCACATCTCGGATTTCTTTCAAGCCCGGATATTTGATTTAACCTTTTATGCCGCAGACCCAATCAAGAGACTGATGAAAAATGACAGACTCCTTCTCAGAAAAAGGTAATTAAAAGCAGAAAATAAAGTTCTTCGCTACAGATCATCTTACAAAGGAAAACTAATTATGCTCAAATATTGTCAAGCTATTAAAAACAGAACTGGTATGTAAATCTGCTTCAATGCAATCACTAATAAGACAATACCCTTTTGTAGGATAAAATAATTTTATAAAGCGAGATGCACGGAAGTTAACAAGCTTTGGAATCCAGCAACCATAGATTATTTTATTGCCTACAAACATGATTAAATGACCCCCCCCCCCACCTTGGAGGTTTAATTGCTTTCCATGCAAGTTCACGGACCCCTCAAGGAGTCCTAAGTTAAGAAACATCATTACATACCCTGCCCATCATTCTATAATTCCTAATTCGAATTGGAAGAAATATTGGTGTGTAGACCATGAGATATCAATGTACGAGACCACAGGGCTGCAAATAACTTTAAATTAAGTATACTATAACTGTGTTCTTTTTGCCAACGATGTGAAACTTTTCAACACCACTGACAACTCACTCACTCTCCCAAAAGACCTGGACTTTGTCTCAGACTGGTCTAACACCTGACAACTTCAAATATCAACCAACAAATGCTCTACCCTCCACATCGGCAAAAAGAATCCAAACCGCATATACGAACTGAATAAACAATCTCTCATGGCCAACCCACACTCAGTAAAAGACCTTGGAATACTAATATCGAATGACCTAAGTGCTAAAGCCCACTACAACAATATCGCCAAAAAAGCTTCTAGAGTTGTTAACCTGATCCTATGCAGCTTCTGCTCAGGCAATCTCACACTACTCACAAGAGCCTAGAAAACTTTTGCCAGACCCATCCTGGACTACTGCTCATCTATCTGGAACCCATACCACATCTCAGACATCAACACCCTTGAAAATGTCCAAAGATATTTCACCAGAAGAGCCGTTCACTTCTCCACTCGAAACAGAATATCCTACAAAAATAGACTAACAATCCTGGGCCTAGAAAGCCTAGAACTATGGTGCCTAAAACACGATTTGAGTATTGCCCACAAGATCATATGCTGCAACGTCCTACCGGTCAATGACCACTTCAGCTTCAACAGCAACAACACAAGAGCACGCAACAAATTCAAACTTAATATGAACCGCTCCAAACTTGACTGTAAAAAATATGATTTCAACAATCGAGTTATCGAAGCGTGGAACTCATTACCGGACTCAATTGTGTCAACCCCTTACCCCCAACATTTCTCCCTTAGACTCTCCACGATTGACCTCTCCAGGTTCCTAAGAGGCCAGTAAGGGGCGTTCATAAGTGCACTGGTGAACCTTTCGTCCCCTGTCCAATTGTCTTCCTTTCTCTCGCTTTCCATATATATTTTCTTCCTTTCATATATCCTCTCCTATAAGTTCACTTTTACCCTTATATATATTATTACATGTCTATTTTTCTTCCTATGTATTTATGTATTGGACAAATGAATAAATAAAATAAATAAATAACCTTAAGGCCAGAGACGCATGCCTGTATACATACACAGAGAGACAGAGAGAAAGAGAGAGAGAGAGAGAGAGAGAGAGAGAGAGAGAGAGAGAGAGAGAGAATATATAGATAATCAGGGTGATGCAGTGGTTAGAGTTCAGCACTGCAGGTTACTTCAGCTAACTGCTAGCTGTAATTCAGCAGTTCAAATCTTACCATCAACTCAAGGTCAACCCAGCCTTCCATCTTTCCGAGGTGGATAAAATGAGGACCCAGATTGTTGGGGGCAAAATGCTGATTCTGTAAACCACTTAGAGAGGGCTGTATAAGCACTATGAAGTGGTATATAAGTCTAAATGCTATTGGTATTGCATAGAGAGAAAGAAAGAAAGAAAGAAAGAAAGAAAGAAAGAAAGAAAGAAAGATACTGTAGATACTGTAGACGATGGATGGATGGATGGATGGATGGATGGAAGAGAGATGGATGGATGGATGGATGGATAGAGAGAGAGATGGGGTAGATAGGATAGATAGATAGATAGGTAGGTAGGTAGGTATGTAGGTAGATAGATACAATGAAGGGCTACCAAATCTTTTACTACCACACTGCGGGTGTGGCTTATGCAGGGCACCCTGAAATTTCTTTTAACATCTTTCAGTGCAAATTGGGTGCTCTGGGGTGGAGCTCCATTTTTGCTACCCCACTCTATTCCCCCCATCCGGGCAGTAGCCCACCCCTAGATAGAAAGATAGATAGATAGATAGATAGATAGATAGATAGATAGATAGATAGATAGATAGATAGATAGATAGATAGATAGATAGATAGATAATTTTTCTTCTGAGCGTGCATAGAAGCCGAGTTTATAGTACGGTGCACGTGGTCACCCTGTTGTTTTCAGCTTTTAAATTTTTATTTGTTTATGAATTTATTTAGAACTGTGCATGAATGATGCGCGAGATGCGCCCACACGGCGCAGGAGGAAGTAAATCGGCAGCGAGATAATCTAGCATCTGACTCCTCGCCATGCTGAATCCTTCTCCCCAATCTCAGCAAAGTAAAAAGCAATACAGCCGTAAGCTATTTTTTTTAGCCAAAAGGATTAGATTTGTCTCTTAGACAGGTCTGACATAAAGTATAGATTTCCAATTGGTTGAGTTTAGCCAGTCATAGTTGTGACTTTTTTTTTTGTTAGGAGCAGAAAGTTTTTCCGAAGACAAAGCCTGTCACCTACTGGGAACAGAAAGATTATTTTTTAAAACCAAATATCAATAACAATCATAACAATATCAACGTGGCAATGTTTATTGGACCTATTGTTTTTTCTTAATAAGAGGAACACAAACATTGGGTGGATTGTTCAATAGCAAGCTGGCTTTTATTCACATTTGTTTGTTTGTTTGTTTGTTTATCAAACAAGTATAGCATTTATAGTACCTATTAACATAACATAACATAACATAACATAACATAACATAAGTAGAACGTAGTAATAGAAAGGATAATAAGACAGTAGGACAGGGACATTAGGCACATAAGTGCACTTATGCACGCCCCTTACAGACCTCTTAGAAAAGGGGAGAGGTTGATTGTAGATAATGTAAGGTTGAAGATTTTGGGCTTGGGGGAAACAACAACAGTCAGGTCATGAGTTCCAGGTGGTGACCACTCTAGTGCTGAAATTGTATTTTCTGCAGTCAAGTTTGGAGCGATTTACATTCAGTTTGTATCTATTACGTGCTCTTGTGTTGTTGTTGTTAAAGGTGAAGTAGTCACTGACAGGGAGTACATTATGATGTATGATTTTAGTTAAATCAGTTCGGAGACGACGTAGTTGTACATTTTCATATCAGTTGTACATTTTCGTATCAGGAAAGACTTAATGAACTCAATCTGGAGGACAGAAGGAAAAGGGGGGACATGATCTAAACATTTAAATATGTTAAAGGGTTAAATAAGGTTCAGGAGGGAAGTGTTTTTAATAGGAAAGTGAACACAAGAACAAGGGGACACAATCTGAAGTTAGTTGGGGGAAAGATCAAAAGCAACATGAGAAAATATTATTTTACTGAAAGAGTAGTAGATCCTTGGAACAAACTTCCAGCAGACGTGGTTGGTAAATCCACAGTAACTGAATTTAAACATGCCTGGGATAAACATATATCCATCCTAAGATAAAATACAGGAAATAGTATAAGGGCAGACTAGATGGACCATGAGGTCTTTTTCTGCCGTTAGTATTTGAAGCTTGGAGGAGTAGGGTAATTTGTTACGTGAGGAGGAGTGAAGGACTCTTCTTGTGAAGTATTTCTGGACTCCTTCAATTGTATTAATATCTGATATGCAGTGTGGGTTCCACACAAGTGAGCTATATTCTAGAATAGGTCTGACCAATGTTTTGTATGCTCTGGTTAATAAATCAGTGTTTCTAGAGAAGAAGCTACCTAAGATTAGGTTTACAATTCTTAATGCTTTTTGGCAATGCTGTTAGGCAAAAAGAAAAAGAAATTGATTTAGCCAGCAAAAGCAGCAGGTGTAGTCTCCTACAAAGAGTTTACATGGGACTGGAAGATTTTACAGTACTAAAGGTTTTCAACAAGGAGATCTAACTAACTTCAGTTGCAAGTTGCACACTTATGATAGTGATCCAGAAGCACACACTTACAAATTCCCTGGGCAAAGACTCAGGTGCTTAGGAAGAACCAATCAGTCCTCGCTTCTTCTATTTTTTTTCTCCTTACATAAATCCCAGGGACATTTTTCATGCTTTAGCATCAGTTGGAGACCAAAAAAAAAATATAACTTTCTAACTGAGATAAACACATTTCCAATGGAATAAAAAAGAACTGATTAGTATCAAGGTGTCAGAGGAAGCAAGAGAAAAGATACCACATTTGACTCATACAGGAATCAGTCAAGAGCCACACATCTTTCTTTCTTTCTTTTTTTAACCCTGCTGTTCTGTTCGGGTCGTATGCGACCCGAAGCCAAGTTTGAGTCCCTGTAAAAAATTTTCCCTGCATATCTGAAACTTGAAATTTCATAACTTTTCATCATTTCAGGGGTTCTCTCTATGAGAATTTTTTTTGGGGGGGGTGGGGGGCTGGGCAAAAAAAGTTACAAATCTTCTGTTCCCGGGTCACCCTGACCCGGACCGAAAACTCTTCATTTGCAGTGCTTATGTTTGGTCTTTTTGAAAGCTTTTTTCACTTGGAAAGTAGTCTGAACATTTCTGCACACAATGATATGAAAATTGAAATGAAAAAAGTAAATCTTATTGGTTTATTTTGTGGATATAATGCACACACACACCGTTTTTGTGAAAAAAATTTCAATTTATGGATAGTTTTGCTTACAAAATGCATTCTATTTTACTAAAGTTGGTGTGGGATTGGTAGCTTGAACATTTCTGAATATAAGAAAAATATAAAGGAATTGAAAAAAATGATTCTTATTGGTTTTTTAACATCAGAAATAAGGCCTCCCCCCCCTCAGCTGCTTGCAACCATTTTCACTTTTTATTTTTTTATGCTCCAAATCCAAAATATTCTTTAAAATCTTAGGCATTCATTTAATCAATTTAACAATGCTGATAATCAAAAAATATTTTTGGGGTGGTGGCTAATTGTTTTCTGGGCAAAAAAAAATCATAACTTTGAGTCTGTTTCTGTTCATATATGACCGGACCAAAAATATTTTTTTTAGGTACTTGAATTTGATCTTTTTGAAAACTTTTTCAACTGGAAAACTAGTTTGAACATTTATGAACATAATGATATGAAAATTGAACTGGAAAAATTGAGACTTATATTTTTATTTTGATCAAAAAGCCCCTCCCCCCATCCTTTTTTAATTTCGTGTCAATTTCTATTTTTTAAGGCTACAAATCCCTAAGGAATTTTCCCCCAAAAGGTTTGATATACTAAATTGAACATTTCTGAATATAAGAAAAATATAAATGAACTGAAAAAAATGGTTCTTATTGGTTTATTTTTGCCACAAAAGGGCCACCCCCCACCCCCCGGCCTTGCTATGTGCCATTATTGTCACTGTTTATATATATTTGTCTAGAAATATTTGGAATATCCTTTTGAAAATCAACCACATTGTAGCCAGAGAACTAATTTTATGAAACAAATCCATTTTACTAAAAAAAAGTATGTAAGTTTGAAATTAACAGCATAATTTTTATATAAATTGAAATAATTGAACACGGGGGAGGCATACATTTATGTGCAAAATAAACCAATATGCATCAATTTTTCCAGTTCAATTTTCATATCATTATGTTCAGAAATGTTCAAGCTACCAATCCCACACCAACTTTAGTAAAATAGAATGTATTTTGCTAGCAAAACTATCCATAAAGTGAAGACTATTTAAAAAAAACGGGGGGGCGTGCATTTCATCAACAAAATAAACCAATATGCATCAATTTTTCCAGTTCAATTTTCATATCATTATGTTCAGAAATGTTCAAGCTACCAATCCCATACCAACTTTAGTAAAATAGAATGTATTTTGCAGGCATAATTATCAATAAACCTAAAGAAAATTCACAAAAACGGGGGGGAGGCATATTTATGTGCAAAATAAACCAATAAAGATTAATTTTTTCATTTCAATTTTCATATCATTGTGTGCAGAAATGTTCAGACTACTTTCCAAGTGAAAAAAGTATTCAAATTGACCAAACATAAGCACTGCAAATGAAGAGTTTTCGGTCCGGGTCAGGGTGACCCGGGAACAGAAGATTTGTTACTTTTCTTAAAACAGGAGGGTTAAAAAAGTATTTTTATTATTTTTCAAAGACAAACATGACACACACAACATATAACATTAAATGGAGCTATAGTCGCTCCGCTCAAGATAGAAGTCAGGAAGTGATCACCTTGGTGTCCTTAGCAACCTGCTGGTGATGTCAAAGCTCCGCCCCCAGAATCTCTTCATGGGAGGGATTCCCTGTTTGGGTTCGAGTTCAGGTTCGGTTCGGATTCGGATGAATTTTGCATAAAATTCGGCCGAACTTGCAGAACCCGAACACCGTTGGGTTCGCCCATCACTATTTAATATCTTTATCTTCTCTTACTTTTATTAGTAGAATTGTCTAATGTTAGTATAAATAAAAGCAGAGATGGGGACATCCTTGTACAGTATGGTACAGTATAGCTTTACAGCCCTCTCTAAGCAGTTTGCAGAGTCAGCATATTTCCCACAATAATTGGGGTTCTCATTTTACTAGCTTGGGAAGGATGAAAGGCTGCATCAACCTTGAGCTGGTCAGGATCAAACTGTTGGCAGTGAGCAGAGTCGGAGTGCAATTCTGCATTCTAAGTACTATGTCATCATAGTTGTGGCTTGGTTTGGTTAGCTTCCTCTTGACTCTATCTTTGTGATGTTTTGCAAATGCTATTAAAAAGAGAGAGAGAGAAAGAAAAACAAATTGTTACTGTTCTGTCAGGCTCTCTGGTAGACTCCTCCCGAAAATTCACAGGTACAAATTTCAGACACACACACATTTGAAAATTCAAAACAATGTTCTTTATAATGAAAAGTCACTTAAACCAAGCCCACTTTTGGTATAGCAAAGAGCACTTGTCTCCAAACAAACTGGTAATTTGTACAAGTCCCTTATCAGTTCTGTGATACTTAGCTTGCAGCTGTGAGGCAATTCACAGTCCTTCTTCTTTCACAAAGTGAAACATACTTTTGCTCTGGTTTAGTTTCAAAGTGGGGAAAAATCAGCACACAAAAGGTCAAAGTCAGCAAAGCAGTCACGAAACACAACGATCAGATAATCCTCCACAATGGGCAAACCCACAAGCTGCTATTTATAGCAGCCTCACTAATGTCCACAGCCCCACCCAACCACAGGTGGCCTCATTTTGTTTGATAATAATCTCTCAGTTGTTGTTGCCTATGCATCGCTCTCCGCATGCATGGCTGTATCATTAACTCTTGTTCTGAATCCAAGGAGGAGCTAGATAATTTATCTCCTTCTGAGCTGTCTGCCACACTCTCCTCCTCCCTGTCACTCATGTCTTCTTGGTCAGAGGAGCCTTCATCAGAAGATTCCACTGGGGGCAAAACAGGCCTGCAGCATGTGGATGTCTCCCCCACATCCACAGTCCTTGGGGCAGGAGCTGGGCCAGAGCTAACCACAACAGTTACTATAGGAGTAACAAAGACATGGGGGAGTTAAGTTATCCTTTCCCCCTAGGCTATTACAAGTTATGCATGGTATATTTGGTTTTTTATAATAAGGGTTTTTTAGTTGTTTTTATTAATTGGAGTGTTCATGTTGTTTTACCACTGTTGTTAGCCGCCCCGAGTCTGCGGAGAGGGGCGGCATACAAATCCAATAAATAATAATAATAATAATAATAATAATAATAATAATAATAATAATAATAATAAATAATAATAATAATTCAACTGCTATGGTTTTTGCATGGCAGGTTTATTTCTTCCTTTCCCACACTACCTTTTTTCTTCCTATCTTTCCCTTTCAATCTTTCTCTCACATCATTTCACTCAACTTGATGTAATTAATATACTTCATGAGGCTTAAGCTTCTGTTTTATCTGTAAGAATGAAAATTTGAGGGCGATTTGGACATTCTCAGAAGGAGGCAACTAATGTTCCCTGCTTATTAACTTGGATATTGTTTCTTTAGTCCCACAACGAAGTGACAGAGTGGGTGGAATTTCAGTTTCATTAGGTTCTCAACATATGCTTTATCACCACTTCAGTACTAAATGGGATGTATCATTAAATTAACACAAATAATGATCTTATATGTAATAATGGAACAGCCTGTTAATGAATGTAGTCATATCAATATCCATTGTGAAATCAGTCCTAGTATATAGATATAGATATCTATATTTTTATTAATATAAACATTATGAGTGCTCCTTGAACTACTTATATGTTTGGCGGAATTTAGACAATTAAGCGTCAAAACTATTTCTTAGTATTCAACCCCTTTTGAAGCATAGAAAGCATTTGATTTGGTGGTTCAATCAAACATTGGTTAAAATCTCTCGAGTGGATCTTTGCATGACTCTAGTATTTAGAGTAATTGTACCAATATTCGATAAATAATTTACCCAAAACTAATTCATTATCTTGGTTGCTAAGAGTCCATGAAGAAATGGGACGTAACTATATAAAGTTTTGGAGAAGAGTGATGTGATGCTAAGTGAAAGCCAAACATAATTTTAGTTTCAAATATTTCCGTTCACTTTCCCTAACCACTGTCAAACTATTCACTAAGGCTGCATTATTATTGCTATTAGTCTTCTCATTGTTCCTATTACCCATCTCCTTCCACTTGTGACTATATGCTGTAACTTGTTACTTGTATCCTTAAAATTTATATTTATATTGATTGTTTCCTGATTGCTTATTTGTATTCTATGACAATCATTAAGTGTTGTACCTCCTGATTCTTGACAAATCCATCTTTTCTTTTATGTACACTGAGAGCATCTGCACCAATGACAAATTCATTGTTTGTCCAATCACACGGCCAATAAAGAATTATATTCTATTCTACTATATTTTATGCCTGCAATGGAATTCATGGTCAGAATCTTTTAGTCATAAACAATCAATGTTTTTCTGCTATGAGATTGGCAACTCATATCACAAATCACATGATTCTTAATAAATGTCTCTTTTCTTTTAGGTACGCTGAGAGCATATGCACCAAAGATAAATTCCTTGTGTGCCCAATCACACTTGGCCAATAAAGAATTCTATTCTATTCTATTCTATCCTATCCTATCCTATCCTATCCTATTCTATCCTATTATCTAATCTATTTCACAAAACTCAAACAGTGGTACCTCTATCTACAAACGCCTCTACTTACAAACTTTTCTAGATAAGAACCGTGTGTTCAAGCTATTTTTGCCTCTTCTCAAGAACCATTTTCCACTTACAAACTTGACCCTCCGAAACTGTAACCAGAAAAGGCAGGGAGAACCTTCCGTGGGGCCTCTCTAGGAATCTCCTGGGAGAAAACAGGGCCGGAAAAGGTGGGGAGAAGCCTCCATGGGGCCTCTCTAGGTATCTCCTGGGAGGAAACAGAGCCTCCACCCTTCCTGTAGTTTCCCCAATCGCATACATTATTTGCTTTTTACATTGATTCCTATGGGAAAAATTGCTACTTCTTACAAACTTTTTTACTTAAGAACCTGGTCATGGAACGAATTAAGTTCGTAAGTAGAGGTACCACTGTATTTCTCTTTGGTTAAGCTGCTTTGAGGTCATGGAAATCAAGAAATAGCTTCAAATTTAGGGTACTAGAAAAAGAGATTTAATTAAATGAGAAGAAGAAAGTGATGGTTGGTGAGAGATTTCTTTTACTCCCACAGAAACATGGGAGAAAGGCAGACAGATAGTTAGATGTGTCTAGCTAGATAGACAATGTAATCAATAAACAGATGCTAGCCAGAAGAGACTATCTGCCTATAGATTCATTGACCTATCCCTTATCATATCTTGGCTGCTACATTTTGGAAGGTTCACTGCTGAATTCTGTTGAAAAAGTATTGTCTCTTCAAACTGATATATTCTCAGATTAAACTTCTAGTTGTGTGATTTCTGGGCCAACATCTTTTTGTAAAATATACTTGTTTCAACAATGTGTGCCAAGCAAAGATTAAATAATAATAAATCATTTGTCCTGTGCATATTCAGTTAATAAAAGGTAAGCTACAAAGAATAACTTGGCAGGGTTTTTTTTAACAGAATAAAATCATTATAATTGAATTAATATAGTGAAGATATCCTGATTATACACATCACTTAATATTTTGTCCAGCAAAGTTCATTCTTTTGGATGTTGGATGGCTTAAAAGTCAAATAAATTAAATTAAATTAAATCAAATTCTTAAATATTAATTGCATTACAACATGTACATATTCAATTCAATTCAATTCAATTCAATTCAATTTATTGGATTTATATGCCGCCCCTCTCCGAAAACTCGGGGCGGCGAACAACAGTCATGAACAATATACATGAACAATATACAGTAAAAAATCCAATACTAAAAACTAACTTAAAACCCCTAAATGTATAAAACCAACATACGTACAAACATACCAAACATACAGTTGTATCAGCCTAGGGGGGGGGGGGAAGAACTCTTAATTCCCCCATGCCTGGCAGCAGAGGTGGGTTTTGAGTAGCTTACGAAAGGCAAGGAGGGTAGGGGCAGTTCTAATCTCTGGGGGGAGTTGGTTCCAGAGGGCCGGGGCCGCCACAGAGAAGGCTCTTCTCCTGGGCCCCGCCAAGTGGCATTGTTTCGTTGACAGGACCCGGAGAAGACCCACTCTGTGGGACCTAACTGGCCGCTGGGATTCGTGCGGCAGAAGGCGGTCCCGGAGATATTCTGGTCCGGTGCCATGAAGGGCTTTATAGGTCATAACCAACACTTTGAATTGTGACCGGAAACTGATCGGCAACCAATGCAGACTGCGGAGTGTTGGTGTGACATGGGCATATTTGGGAAAGCCCATGATTGCTCTCGCAGCTGCAATCTGCACGATCTGAAGTTTCCAAACACTTTTCAAAGGTAGCCCCATGTAGAGAGCGTTACAGTAGTCGAACCTCGAGGTGATGAGGGCATGAGTGACTGTGAGCAGTGACTCCCGGTCCAAATAGGGTCGCAACTGATGCACCAGGCGAACCTGGGCAAACGCCCCCCTCGCCACAGCTGAAAGATGTTTCTCTAATGTGAGCTGTGGATCGAGGAGGACGCCCAAGTTGCGAACCCTCTCTGAGGGGATCAATGTTTCTCCCCCCAGGGTAATGGACGGACAGATGGAATTGTCCTTGGGAGGCAAGACCCACAGCCACTCCGTCTTGTCTGGATTGAGTCTGAGTTTGCTGGAAAATATTGCTGGAAAATGGCAGAGCTTCATTCATATTTTCTATTTACCATATAACTACTGTTAATACATGGTACTCACCTGTTTTGGGGTCGCCATGTATTAAACTATCAATGGTAGTTTATAACTGTAAAGTTGTAATATGTCTTTAAGAGCTTTGACTGGTTTGGCCATTAGAGGGCGCCAGTACACTTCCCTGTGGGGGGAGTTTACTTTCTGATATTCTTAGCTGTGTGCCTTTTGCTATCTTTTGCTACTTTGTGTTGTATATATGTAAATAATACTTTGTTAAATACTAAGTCTGTGTCTTTTACTGGCTGGATCACACAACTACACCACTGCAATAACTCTGCTGTGTGTATGTCGATGGTTTCGCACAAGGCTGCATCGAGACATACTAACAACTGCATTCTTAAATTAAATGACCTTTGCTTGGCATATCAAAGGTTAAATTCATGTACGTATTAGAAAACTTCACGAAGACAATTCCAGTCTAGGTAGTCCTTTTTTTTACAAGAGTAAACTTCTCGGCATACCTGGTTCCAAATGCATCCTATTAACATGCTTTGCCTCAACCCAGAGTTCTAATCTAATGTGAATGCATGATAAATTGTATCAAATTGGCTTTAGGTAGTTCAGCCTCACTGACAATTTTCATTGTATTAAACTTACATTTACTTTCTAATTAAAATTAAAACTTGCAGCGCCTGCAGCGACAGCAGCTTTCACGTCAGGCTGGCAAACTAAGGTAAGTAATTGTTTCTCTAAGCAATTCTGTTTAAGTCCAGTTAAAACTTGGCTTGCCTAACTCATAAGCCCGAGAAGGAATTACCATTGTCTGATTACCAAACCTATGTTTGTCACCCCAGCACTAAGTCTGTCTATCTGTAGAGATTTCACATCAATTGCATTGGACTCCACGCAAATGGGTAAATCATACAGATTATATTAATTGTCTGGTATCTCCATATGGTAGGCTTACTAAGAGATGAAATTCCTCAGTTTTTCTCTATTTATGTATTATTTATTAATTGGATTTATATGCCGCCCCTCTCTGAGGACTCGGGGAGTGTTCTGTCGAGCTCTCTGGTAGAATCCTCCCGAAAATTCACAGATACAAATTTCACACACACACACGTTTGAAAATTCAAAACTATGTTCTTTATACCGAAAATTCAAATAAACTAAGCCCTCTTTTTGTATAGCAAAGAGCACTCGTCAACAAACTGGTAATTTGTACAAGTCCCTTATCAGTTTTGAGATACTATAGTGGCGAAGCGGCTGATTTAATTAAATGGCCAGGTATCACATTCCATTAGTCCCTTTCCATCAAACCACTTCAAAATCCAATGTCAAATTAGATAAGCACAAGCCTCTCCTTTTCCTCTTTTAACATCAACAACTGTCCCTTCTCTCCATTGTAACACAGAAACATAGAAGATTGATAGCAGAAAAAGACCTCGTGGTCCATCTAGTCTGCCCTTATACTATTTCCTCTATTTTCTCTTAGGATGGATATGGTTATCCAAGGCATGCTTAAATTCAGTTACTGTGGATTTACCAAACACGTCTGCTGGAAGTTTGTTCCAAGGATCTACTACTCTTTCAGTAAAATAATATTTTCTCATGTTGCTTTGGATCTTTCCCCCAACTAACCTCAGATTGTGCCCCCTTGTTCTTGTGTTCACTTTCCTATTAAAAACACTTCCCTCCTGAACCTTATTTAACCCTTTAGCATATTTAAATGTTTTTATCATGTCCCCCCTTTCCCTTCTGTCCTTCAGACTATACAAATTGAGTTCATTAAGTCTTTCCTGATAGGTTTTATGCTTAAGACCAATGCTTATTATATACTGTACAGTAGTTGTCATCACAAACCAGCATAACCAGACAAACTGTGAATCCTATCAAGAATTTCGTACTGCTACCGTATCATTATGTACTTCTACCATGTTGGATGTGTTTTAAATCTGATTGATGCAGCATTTGGGATGCAATTTATGGACAGCAATGTTATCTATGTTCTGTTCGGGAATGCTGCGAAACGAAACGTCTCCTATATCTTTCTTTCGGGAGATGCTTTATATTAGGTAAGTCTACGAAATCTCTCCTAGGTCTTACTTTTGGGGGTGACTTATTTTCGGGAACACAGGTATGTTTATTATTTATTTATTTTATTAATTAGATTTGTATGCCGCCCCTCTCCGTAGACTGTTGTCCACAATTCAACTGAAGGCTGCATTTAGAAGAGAAGGGCGAACATTAATGTTTTCTTCCTTCTGAACATAACAAAGCCTCTCCATTTTATGTATTATATGAGGTGATTTTGAAATGTAACTAATGTATCTTCCACAGATTCCGAACATTGAACATTGAAAACATGTTTATTTAGTACAATAAATAGGAACGTTCAAGTCTCTCAGAGAATAAATGAGCCTTGGAAACACAATAATGTATTTATACTACTCAGGACCAGAAAAAAAATGTATACATATACAGTGGTAACGCTACTTAAGAACGCCTCTACTTAAGAACTTTTCTACATAAGAACCGGGTGTTCAAGATTTTTTTGCCTCTTCTCAAGAACCATTTTCCACTTATAAATCTGAGCCTCTGAAACCATAACCGGAAAAGGCAGGGAGAAGCCTCCGTGGGGCCTCTCTAGGAATCTCCTGGGAGGAAACGGGGTGAGAAAAGTCAGGGGGAAGTCTCCGTGGGGCCTCTCTAGGAAATTCCTGGGAGGAAACGGGGCGAGAAAAGTCAGGGAGAAGTCTCCGTGGGGCCTCTCTAGGAAATTCCTGGGAGGAAACGGGGCGAGAAAAGTCAGGGGGAAGTCTCCGTGGGGCCTCTCTAGGAAATTCCTGGGAGGAAACGGGGCGAGAAAAGTCAGGGGGAAGTCTCCGTGGGGCCTCTCTAGGAAATTCCTGGGAGGAAACGGGGCGAGAAAAGTCAGGGAGAAGTCTCCATGGGGCCTCTCTAGGAAATTCCTGGGAGGAAACGGGGCGAGAAAAGTCAGGGAGAAGTCTCCATGGGACGTCTCTAGGAATCTCCTGGGAGGAAACAGGGCCTGCACCTTCCCTGTGGTTTCCCCAATTGCACGCATAATTTGCTTTGATTCTTATGGGAAAAAATGCTTCTTACAAACTTTTCTATTTAATAACCTGGTCACGGAACGAATTAAGTTCATAAGTAGAGGTACCACTGTATTTGGATAACAAAACAACATTTTTTAAAAAAAAGATGAGGAAAAGACTTTAATTATCTTTACACTTTATCTATTGGGACAGATTGCAGAGAGATACACCAAAGGCATGGAAAGAGGATACATATGTAGAACCTCAGGAGAGGAGTATCAAATTGGTTTTATTTATATAGCCATTATTTTTCCCTCCCCACCCACCCACGTGAGGTTATGCCACTGATATTTTGTTGTTCTTCAGACAGAAAACAGAAGCATGCCATAGTCCCTGAACAACAAATCACAAATGTATAAAGCAGACACTTATCCTGCTGGCAAGGGGGCCTTTAGAAGAGAAGGATTTAGGGATAGTGATTTCTGACAAGCTCATAATGGGTGAGCAGTGTGGTCGGGCAGTAGGAAAAGCAAGTAGGATGCTTGGCTGCATAGCTAGAGGTATAACAAGCAGGAAGAGGGAGATTGTGATCCCCTTGGGGAGACCACATTTGGAATACTATGTTCAGTTCTGGAGACCTCACCTACAAAAAGATATGGATCAAATTGAACGGGTCCAAAGACAGGCTACAAGAATGATGGAAGGTCTTAAGCATAAAACGTATCAGGAAAGACTTAATGAACTCAATCTGTATAGTCTGGAGGACAGAAGGAAAAGGGGGGACATGATTGAAACATTTAAATATGTTAAAGGGTTAAATAAGGTTCAGGAGGGAAGTGTTTTTAATAGGAAAGTGAGCACAAGAACAAGGGGGCACAATCTGAGGTTAGTTGGGGAAAAGATCAGAAGCAATGTGAGAAAAGATTATTTGACTGAAAGAGTAGTAGATCCTTGGAACAAACTTGGTAAATCCACAGTCACTGAATTTAAACATGCCTGGGATAAAAATATATCCATCCTAAGATAAAATACAGGAAATAGTATAAGAGCAGACTAGATGGACCATGAGGTCTTTTTCTGCCGTCAGTCTTCTATGTTTCTATGTTTCTTTCAGAGAAGTTGGCTTGGAAAAATATTGAGCCAACTTTAATTCTCCCCATGAATTCAAGGCTAATGCCTGCCAGTGGCCAGTATTGCAGTATTTGAGGGGCTGCCACAAAGCAGAGGGAGTCAAATTATTTTTCCAAAGCACTGGAAGGCAAGGCAAGAAACAATGGATGGAAACTAAGCAAGGAGAGAAACAACTTGGAATTAATGAGAAACCTCCTAACTGTGAGGACAATTAAGCACTGGAACAGAAGTTCAGAAGTTATAGGTGCTTCATCGCTGGATATTTTTAAGAGATTGGACAACCATTTGTCTGTAATGCTATAGGGCAGGGATGGTGAACCTTTCTTTTTCCTCGGGTGGCGAAAGAGCTGCACCCATAATTCAATACCTGGGGAGGGTAAAAACAGCTTCCCTCGTCCCCTGGAGGCCCTCTGGAGACTGAAAACAACCTGTTTCCCAACTTCTGGTGAGCCCAGTAGGCTTGTGTTTTGCTCTCCCTAGGCTCCAGAGACTTCTCTGGATCTGGGGAGGGTAAAAACACCCTCCCCCATTCCCCCGGAGGCTCTCTGGAAGCCAAAAACACCCTTCCAGAGCCTCTGTGCCAGCCATATATCAGCTGGCTAGCACATACATGCACGTTGGAGATGAGCTAGGGCAACGGCTCATGTGCCACCAGATACGGTTCTGTGTGCCACCTGTGGCACCCGTGCCATAGGTTCGCCATCACTGGTATAGGGTCTCCTGCATGAGCACAGGGTTGGACTAGAAGACCTCCAAGGTCCCTTTCAGCTCTTCATTGATGATTGATTGATTGATAGTAATAATAATGAAGGAGTCCCAAAGATGCTTTTTCAAGAGGCAACTACACTTTCTGGAGGAGTCCAGTTGCCTCTTTGGGGAAATTGGTTGCATTGGTTGCCGATCGGTTTCCGGTCACAATTCAAAGTGTTGGTTATGACCTATAAAGCCCTTCATGGCATCGGGCCAGAATGTCTCCGGGACCGCCTTCTGCCGCACGAATCCCAGCGACCAGTTAGGTCCCACAGAGTTGGCCTTCTCCGGGTCCCGTCAACTAAACAATGTCGTCTGGCGGGACCCAGGGGAAGAGCCTTCTCTGTGGCGGCCCCGACCCTCTGGAACCAGCTCCCCCCGGAGATTAGAGTTGCCCCCATCCTCCTTGCCTTTCGTAAGCTCCTTACAACCCACCTCTGTCATCAGGCAATCGGGGAATTGAGATATTCCCTTCCCCTAGGCTTACAAAATGTATGCATGGTATGTTTGTATGTATGATTGGTTTCTTAAATTGGGGTTTTTAAAGTACTATTAATATTAGATTTGTTTATATTGTTTTTTACTGTTGTTAGCCGCCCCGAGTCTACGGAGAGGGGTGGCATACAAATCTAATAGATAGATAGATAGATAGATAGATAGATAGATAGATAGATAGATAGATAGATAGATAGATAGATAGATAGATAAATAAATAAACAAACAAACAAACAAACAAACAAACATCTTTGGGACAACCATGACAATGACAGAGCTTCAATGGCGCAGTGGTTAGGGTACAGTACCTCAAGCTACTTCTGCTGATCACCAGCTGCCATCAGTTTGGCAGATCGAATCTCAGTAGGCTCAAGGTTGACTCAGCCTTCCATCAGATTGTTGGGGGCAATGGGCTTACTCTCTGTAAACCTTTTAGAGAGGGCTGTAAAGCAGGGTGAAGTGGTATATAAGTCTAAATGCTATTGCTGTTGCTATGACCTGGATGACTGAGAATCTCCATAGACAATAATGAAGGAAAAAAACGTACATTCAACCATCCCACATTAACACTGCACAGGATGGTTGTCTACAATTAATTTCTCTGCTGCTACTCCCAGGAGTGCTTTTGTCCTTGTACCTTACCTACTCATAAAATGCTTTGCTTCTATTCATCCAACTGCTCTGAGTTATTTTAAGCCAAATAGTGGCATAAATTGAAATAAATGGCAGTGGCTTCCTTTGGTCTCCCAGTGCCATCCTGTTAATTACGGTTCGACGGCGATCATCTTGGGTCAGAGCCAATACAATCTTCCGCGGCCAGTCCATCATGAGGACAGTCAGCTTGACAAATGAGGAAGAAAACTAAACTGAACCAAAAACATACTGTACTTCCACTTTTGCATACAGTAATGAAAGGGAGAGAAACATCTTTACAGATGCTGAACTAAACTCTGTTGAATACAGTGGTTAGACTGAAGTGCCTGCTTAAGTTTTCAGTGAAGTCTCTCTCTATTTTTAAAATAAAATTTTATTATTGATTTTTATAATAGCAATGTAACAGTAAAATATTCACACAACACACAACAGTGTTGCATTGCCCACAAGATTATGTGCTGCAGCGTCCTGCCTGTCAACGACTACTTCAGCTTCAACCACAACAACACAAGAGCACATAACAGATTCAAGCTCAATATTAACCGCTCCAAACTTGACTGTAAAAAATACGACGTTAGTAATAGAGTTGTCGAAGTGTGGAGCACATTACCGGACTCCGTAGTATCATCCCCTAACCCCCAACATTTTACCCTTAGACTGTCCACGATTGACCTCTCCAGATTCCTAAGAGGTCAGTAAGGGGCCTGCATAAGTGCACTAGAGTGCCTTCCGACCCCTGTCCTATTGTTTCTCCTGTATCTCGTATATCTTCTTTTCTATCCCTATATCTTTTTTTTATTCTCTCATCGATTTAGTTTATCCTATTCTTTCTTCTATTCTTTCTCTAATTCTCTTTCCTCGAAGGTGTCCCCTATTACCTTCATTGGGTATTATTGTGCATTGGACAAAATAAATAAATAAATAAAAATAAAAAAGTGTGCTCAATAAACAAAGTGCACATATTTTAAAGTACAGTGTTCCCACGATTTTCGTGGGTTCGAACTTTGCGAAAAGTCTATACCACGGTTTTTCAAAAATATTAATTTAAAAATACTTTGCAGTTTTTTCCCCTATACCATGGTTTTCCCCGCCCCGATGATGTCATATGTCATCACCAAACTTTCGTCCACCTTTAATAAATATTTTTTTAATAAACTTTAATAAAGAAACATGGTGAGTAATAATCTAAATGGTTGCTAAGGGAATGTAAAATTGCAATTTAGGGGTTTAAAGTGTTAAGGGAAGGCTAGTGATACTGTTCATAGCCAAAAATAGTGTATTTACTTCCGCATCTCTACTTCGCGGAAATTCGACTTTCGTGGGCGGTCTCGGAACGCATCCCCCGCGAAAAGTGAGGGAACACTGTAATTCTAATTTATTCTTTATACCTTGGTCTTGAATTCTACTAACTACATGTCCTCTTACCTTGTCCCATCATCCCATCAGTTCCCACAGATTAGTTTCATTGGCCATAAACTCAAACTGAACATTTGTGGGCTGTCTACATCCCTGGATCCATTTTCCTTGGATCCTCTCTGGTCCAGGGAAAAAACTCTCTCCATGGAACCAGTCTCTGATGCCCAAAGTGTGTGTGGGGGGGACTAGTTTAGAATACAGTGGTACCTCCACCTAAGAACACCTCTACTTAAGAACCTTTCGAGATAAGAACCGGGTGTTCAATATTTTTTTGCCTCTTCTCGAGAACCATTTTCCACTTACAAACCCAAGCCTCCGAAACTGTAACCAGAAAAGGCAGGGAGAAGCCTCCGTGGGGCCTCTCTAGGAATCTCCTGGGAGGAAACAGGGCCAGAAAAGGCAGGGTGAATCCTCTCTGGAGCCTCTCTAGGAATCTCCTGGGAGGAAACAGGGCCGGAAAAGATTCTGCTTCGTGTTTTTCGGGAAAGCCTTGGTCAGAACCGATCGAAAGCAAAACAACATGAAACCATGACATCTGCTTCTTAATTCCTAAAAAAATATATATATGCCAGTGCTCCTTTTTTTGCTGAGAAAAGCTATATCAATTAAGACCCAGGAGAAATCAAGAAATTATATATAGTTGATGACATTTTGCTCATGATTTAATATAGTTTCCCAAGCAAGTTATTAAATAGAAGTTTATATTGAGAGAGAGAGAGAGAGAGAGAGAGAGGCAGGCAGAGAAAAACGTGTTAGCATGACCTAGGGCACAATCCAATACCAATTAAGCATTTTATCTTTAATTGGGGAAAGTTATATCTATATATAAAGAAAGATGAAAGGCACCCTATCTCAAGATTCTGGGGTTTTGTAAGGCGCTATGGAACACATATTCAGTGACATAATCAACAGTGGGTTGCTCCCAGTTCAGACTGGTTCTTAGAGCCAATATCTATTGGATGCTAATACCTATTGGATGCTCCACCCACCTGCCCGGGACCGATTTTGTGCATGTGCAGAAGCATCCCACATGAACTGGTAGTAAAGGGTTTTAGAACCCACTACTGGACATAATGCATAAAGCACCCAGAGAAAGGAAACACTTTATTTGCTCTGGGTGGCTCAGAGGGAATAAATAGGTTCCTTTCTCTGGGTGGTGGGAGAGGCTTCCTCCTCCCAGCACCCAGAGAAAGGAAACACTATATTCACTCTGGGTGGCTCAGCGAGAATAAATAGGTTCCTTTCTCTGGGTGGTGGGAGAAGCTTTCTCGCCAGGACCCAGAGAAGGGAAATGCTTTATTCGCTCTGGGTGACTCAGAGAGAATAAATAGGTTCCTTTCTCTGGGTGGTGGGAGAGGATTTATCCTGCCAGGACCCAGAGAAAGGAAACACTTTATTCACTCTGGGTGGCTCAGAGAGAATAAATAGGTTCCTTTCTCTGGGTGGTGGGAGAGGCTTTCTCCTGCCAGGACCCAGAGAAAGGAAACACTTTATTCACTCTGGGTGGCTCAGAGAGAATAAATAGGTTCCTTTCTTTGGGCGGTGGGAGAGGCTTTCTCCTGCCAGCACCCAGAGAAAGGAAGTGCTTCCCATCATGGGCTGGCCTGCCAATCGGGGGATGGAGTGTGGCACCCGCTTCTTCCTGGTTAGAAAAGGGGAGGAGGGATGAAAGCAGCAATGGCTTTGGGGATGCCATGGAAGAGTGTGGGTCCTTTTCCTACTTGGCTCAGCGCAGCTCCCAGGAAACTAGATCAAAATTTTAATCAAGGACCTCCCTTCACTCTCCCCATCAATGGTGTTCCACTTTACCAATGTAAAAAATCTGGTCACCTTATCTTAAATAGTCTGAGGGCATGGACCAATAGTTAGCAGTGCCACTCATGAGTAAACCTCCTCCTAAGTAGACACTCAGAATTCGTAGAGGCCCTATGAATTCTAGCGTCTTCATGGCATCAGACCAGAATATCTCCAAGACCGCCTTCTGCCACACAAATCCCAGCGACCGGTTAGGTCCCACAGAGTTGGCCTTCTCCAGGTCCCGTCAACTAAACAATGTCATCTGGTGGGACCCAGGGGAAGAGCCTTCTCTGTGGCAGCCCCGATCCTCTGGAACCAGCTCCCCCCAGAGATTAGGATTGCCCCCACCCTCCTTGTCTTTCGCAAACGTCTTAAAACCCACCTCTGCCGTCAGGCATGGGGGAATTGCGACATCTCCCCCAGCCTTATATAGTTTTATGTATGGTATGCTTGTGTTGTATGTTTTTAAAATAATGAGTTTTTAGATATTTTTTAAATATTAGATTTGTTTATTGTACACTGTTTTATTGTTGTTGTGAGCTGCCTTGAGTCTGCGGAGAGGGGCAGCATACAAATCCAATAAAACTAAACTAAAAACTAAACTAAACCTCATGGTCCATCTAGTCTGCCCTTATACTATTTTTTGTATTTTATCTTAGGATGGATCTATGTTTATCCCAGGCATGTTTAAATTCAGTTACTGTGGATTTACCAACCACATCTGCTGGAAGTTTGTTCCAAGAATCTACTACTCTTTACTCTCTAATAAATAAATAAAATAAATAAAATCAAGAAGATTCTCCTCTTCCCCTGAATCATTCATCTCAGGAGGTGCAGAAGGCCCTGGTTGCTCTTCAGCCTCTGACACACGTCCTCTTCACTGTCCATTTTGGGTGCCAGAAACACAGGACGCCTCTACCACCCCTCCACTGTCTCTGCGTCATCCATTGAATTCTAATTGTACAGGACATGATTGGGCCACAGCAGCAACTTTCCAATCAACAAAGGAGAGAATGCTTTTTAAAATTGTTCCTCTCTAAATACAAGGCAGCATCTGAACAGATATACGTGGCTTGAGAAAGCTACCCCTGCTCTGATACTCCATCACATGAGGAATCTGGTCTGACAAGCAATGAAAAAAAATTATTCATCTGAGACAAATTTAGTACTGCTAGAAAGACTTTTTAGAGCTTCAGATGAAAAACAAAACAAAACCGTAATGTCTCCAAATCAATTCTTCTGTGAATATTCAGAAGACACCAGAAGGAATTTTAATTAGGATTGTTCCCCCTCTTTTCCACCTCCTCTCCAAGTGTTGTTGAATGTTGAACTGTTAACAATAAACCCATCTATCCAACACTTTTCCCCATCGGAATTATATGACAACTTTCGACAATTTCCCGCAATCAAACGTAATGTGTTAAATAATAATAGCCAAATATTCCAAATCATAATTAGCACAAAAGGAGATTGTATATAATATTCGAGAAAATTACTCTGGGATTTAAATAGCTTAGAGACATCATAATATTTTTTTTTTTTTTTAAGAAAACTATCTATGTAGTTTAATTAGAAGCACAGACCAGGAGTTATAATTGTTCCAATCTCAGGAAATTTGAAGAATTGAATTAAGAACCATCACCCAAAAAAACTTGGATGATAGAATTTTCCTCCAGCTTTGGAACTTTTTCCTGACAGTGAGAACAATTAACCAGTGGAACGGTTTGTCTGCAGAAATTGTGGGTGCTCCCTCATTGGACAGCTATTTGTGCGAAATAGTATGGGATCTTTTAATATTTAGTTATAGTCTTATAAGACACATGCTGCAGGGGACTTTTTTTCACCAGAATGTGCATATGCACCAAGAGAAATTCATAGAAACAGAAACATAGAAGATTGACGGCAGAAAAAGACCTCATGGAGGACAGAAGGGAAAGGGGGACATAATCAAAACATTTAAATATGTTTAAGGGTTCAATAAAGTTCAGGAGGGAAGTGTTTTTTAAAAGAAAGTGAACACAAGAACCAGGGGGCACAATCTGAGGTTAGTTGGTGGAAAGATCAGAAGCAACGTGAGAAAATATTATTTGACTGAAAGAGTAATAGATGCTTGGAACAAACTTCCAGCAGACGTGGTTGGTAAATCCACAGTAACTGAACTTAAACATGTCTGAGATAAACATATATCCACCCTAAGATAACATACAGGAATTAGTATAAGGGCAGACTAGATGGACCATGAGGTCTTTTTCTGCCGTCAATCTTCTATGTTTCTATGTTTCTATTTATTTATTTATTTTATTTATTTATTGGATTTGTATGCCGCCCCTCTCTGTAGACTCGGGGCGGCTAACAACAGTAATAAAAACAGCATGTAAATCCAATACTAAAACAACTAAAAAACCCTTATTGTAAAACCTTATTGTAAAACCCTTATTGTAATACATACATACAAACAAACATACCATGCATAAATTGTAAAGCCTAGGGGGAAAGAATATCTCAGTTCCCCCATGCCTGATGGCAGAGGTGGGTTTTAAGGAGCTTACAAAAGGTGAGGAGGGGGGGGCAATTCTAATCTCCGGGGGGAGTTGGTTCCAGAGAGCCGGGGCCGCCACAGAGAAGGCTCTTGCCCTGGGCCCCGCCAGACGACATTTGTTTAGTTGATGGGACCCGGAGAAGGCCCACTCTATGGGACCTAACTGGTCACTGGGATTCGTGCAGCAGAAGGCGGTCCCTGAGATAATCTGGTCCGGTGCCATGAAGGGCTTTATAGGTCATAACCAACACTTTGAATTGTGACCTGAAACTGATCGGCAACCAAAGCAGTCTGCGGAGTGTTGGTGTTTCATGGGCATTTTTGGGAAAGCCCATGATTGCTCTTGCAGCTGCATTCTGCACGATCTGAAGTTTCTGAACATTCTTCAAAGGTAGCCCCATGTAGAGAGCATTGCAGTAGTCAAGCCTCGAGGTGATGAGGGCATGAGTGACTGTGAGCAATGACTCCCGGTCCAAATAGGGCCACAACTGGTGCACCAGGCGAACCTGGGCAAACGCCCCCCTCGCCATAGCCGAAAGATGTTTCTCTAATGTGAGCTGTGGATCGAGGAGGACGTCTATGATAGTCCAGATACAAATAAACAATCAAATCTTATTAGGAACCAGTCAGTATAAATTGTAAGGATACAAGTACGAACGTTACAGGCATACAGTCATTAGTGGGAGGAGATGGGTGATGGGAACAATGAGAAGATTAATAGTAGTGCAGAGTTAGTAAATAGTTTGACAGTGTTGAGGGGATTATTTGTTTAGCAGAGTGATGGTGTTGGGGAAAAAAACCTGTTCTTGTGTCTAGTTGTTCTGTTCTGCGGTGCTGTATAGCGTTGTTTTAAAGGTAGGAGTTGAAACAGTTTGTGTCCAGGATGTGAGAGATCTGTAAATATTTCCACAGCCCTCTTTTTGACTTGTGTAATATTCAGGTCCTATATATTTATAGTAGAGTGCATATTATTGGGTATAAATCATTATGTTTTTCCTTTCCCAGAGAGCATGTCATGCTGAACTATATCCAAGGCTTTATTAAAATTAAAACATTGTATGTCCATTTCATGTCCTTTATTCACCAAGCTTGTTATCCTATCAGACCAAGAAATTAGATTAGTTCAGCTTCATTTGTTTTTGATGAACTCATGTTGCTTACCTATTTACTTCTCCCATCTATCAGTATTTATGTTATTAATTGCCATATACATAGGTTCAAAAGTACACGGGAACAAACATCTAATCATTATTTTAATTTTAGTAGTATAAATAAAACTGCAATTAGAATCAATGGAATTATCTATTTATTTAAACCACAGCTGTCATTAATGTTAAGCTTCTATCACACTAAATTAATTTACTAAAAAAACATGCTATGTATGGTGGACTACTGTAAATTATATACTGTGTATAATATTGAAATGGTATACACATGATATATAATACCAAATCATGTGAATTTGTCCATGAATACATATTTTAATTTTTTTTAAATAAAACATCAAAACCTTTCCTAGAAAAGAGAATATAACTTGAGTGATCGAGAACAGCAGATGTTATTTGGGCTCAAAATTTTCGATACAACATTAATTTTAATAAATGGCAAGAGTTATGGGACAAGAACAGAAAACTGACTTTGGCTATGGATTATTAAGAAAAGGTATATAAAATGCTTTGCAGGTGGCATATCCTGCCAAAAAGAAAAGAAAAAAATGGATAGAAAATTGTCAGTGCAATGTTGGAAATGTAAAATAGTAAAAGGGTTTTACTATCATATGTAGTGGTTGTGTAAAAAATCAAAGAATGATTAGAACAGATATTAAATAAAGATATGAAACCATAATCATTTGTACTAGGAATCATCAAATATGAAATATGAGAAATATGAAAAGAACATAAAAACATAAGAAGAGCCCTGCTGAATCAGGCCAAAGCCCATCGAGTCCAGCATTCTGTGTCACACAGTGGCCCACCAATTGTCCATAGGGATCTTGAGCAGAAAGAGAAGGCAAAACTCTCCCTTTCCCTTGACTCCCAACAAATGGTACTCAAGGGAATCCTGCCTGCCTCAACCGACATAGAGGCGGCACATGGACATCTGTTTCAATAACCACCTATGATACACTTGGCATCCATGAATCTGTGTAATCCTGCCTTAAAGCTATCAAGGCCGAGAGCTGTCACGACCTCTTCTGGAAGAGAATTCCATAAACCAAGGATCCTCTGGGTGAAGAAATATTTCCCTTGATTTGTCCTCACTTTCTTACCTATGAGCTTTAGGGAGTGACCCCTCGTCCTAGTATTGTGTGATACAGAAAATAATTTTTCTCTATCCACCTTTTCTATCCTATGCATGATTTTATACACTTCGATCAAGTCACCCCTTAAACGCTGTCTTTCAAGGCTGAAGACACCAAGGCGTTGCAACCTGGTTTCATAAGGACAGAAAAAGGACAGATATACCTAATACTACATATAATAACCATATCAAGCCTGATCTATGCTCAGCACTGGAAAAACAGAAAAATAATATCAGAAGGAGAAATAATTTAAAACTATATTGACGGGCAGAAATGAACAGATTAAAATCAGAAATCAAAGACAGGGATGAGATGGAGTACTTTGAAGCATGGGATAAATTGTATCAAGCGATAGAAAGGGGGGAAAAGTTGGAAAAGTAGAGATTAAGGACTTGGAGAAGGGAAATTAGACAAGGTTTAGATATGTAAATAAATAACTATGAGGGAAGTATATGTAAGATCAAAATAATAATATATGTTGAACAATAACTGTATTTGTTGTTATGTAAATATTATGTAAAGAATTGACTAAACCAATGATCACACTATGTCCAATGTTTTGAATGTTTGTTTAAATATTATTATTTTTTTAAAGAGAAAAAAATAGCAGATTTTCTGTAAAACTCATTCTACAGAAGGTTATTTTTGAGCAAGGCAGCTTTAATAGAAACATCTATATTAATACCTGTAGTGTGAAGTATGGATTAAAAAAATAGCTTCTTTCTGGAATACTGATATTAAGAGGGAAAAAAGTAATAATAATTTTTAAAAAATGGAATCATTTTACCAGTAATATTCATTGCAGAAAATAGGGAATATATACAGCATAAATGCAATACATTATCTACGTCAAAGCTGTTTGAAATTTGTGACTTGAAATTAGACCAAAAAATGCATAAGGTTCCCCTAAGGTAAAGGTTCCCCTTGCACATATGTGCTAGTCATTCCTGACTCTAGGGGGTGCTGTTCATCTCTTTTTCTAAGCCAAAGAGTCAGCACTGTCTGAAGATGTCTCTGTGGTCTCTAAATGCCAAAGGCACAAGGAATGCTATTGCCTTCTGTTGTGGTTAGCTGTGGCCCAGCTCCTGCCCCAAGGACTGTGGATGTGGGGGAGACATCCACATGCTGCAGGCCTGTTTTGTCTATCTGCTGATGAAGGCTCCTCTGACCAAGAAGACATGAGTGACAGGGAGGAGGAGAGTGTGGCGGACAGCTCAGAAGGAGATCAATTCTCTAGCTCCTCCTTGGATTCAGAACAAGAGTTAATGATACAGCCACGCATGCGGAGAGCGATGGATAGGCAACAACAACTGAGAGATTATTATCAAAGAAAATGAGGCCACCTGTGGTTGGGTGGGGCTGTGGTAATTAGTGAGGCTGCTATAAATAGCAGCCTGTGGGTTTGGCCATTGTGGAAGATTATCTGATCGTTGTGTTTCGTGACTGCTTTATTGACTTTGACTTTTTGTGTGCTGATTTTTCCCTGCTTTGAAACTAAACCAGAGAAATTGTGTTTCACTTTGTGAAAGAAGAAGGACTGTGAATTGCCTCACAGCTGCAAGCTAAGTATCACAGAACTGATAAGGGACTTGTACAAATTACCAGTTTGTTTGGAGACGAGTGCTCTTTGCTATACAAAAAGAGTGCTTAGTTTATTTGCATTTTCGGTATAAAGAACATTGTTTTCAATTTTCAACCATGTGTGTGTGTGAAATTGTATCTGTGCCTTTTCGGGAGGATTCTACCAGAGAGCCCGACAGAACACCTTCCCACCAAAAGTGGTCCCTATTTTTCTACTTGCATTTTTATGTGCTTTCGAACTGCTAGGTTGACAGAAGCTGGGGCAAGTAACGGGAGCTCACTCCATTACGCAGCACTAGGGATTCGAACTGCTGAAGTGCTGACCCGATCAGGTTTCCGTTGGAGAAGACAGGCAGACAGCACAGGGATGGATAGTGTCAATTCATCAAAGCAGAACAAGAAACAATGGATGGAAACTGATCAAGGAGAGAACTAAGAAGAAAGTTCCTAACACTGAGGACAATCAACCTTGCCTTCAGAAGTTGTGGGTGCTCCATCATGAAGGTTTTTATAAAGACAACCACTTGTCTCAAATGGTCAAGAGGTTGGACTAGAAAACCTCCAAGGTCCTTCCCAATTCTCTCATTGCATTGAATTCTGTTCAGATACTTTGCAGGACCACATGAAATTCGGTAACATTAGTCTTGTAGCTATTGTTCCATTCTCAATTGATTCCAAGGAATTAGGGTTCCAGATGTGCAGGGCAAAGTGCAGTAATTGCTGACTACCAAACTATTGTTTCCAGAAGGCCACAATTATTTGAGAACATTGGAAGTACCCTCCTACTCCTGATACTGGCAGATGTTATAGAATTCCTTGCGGAGGCTGTCCCTGTGCCTAATCTGTAGGTGATTGTTTGTTTTAGTTCTACCTAGATTTGTTTGCAGGAAAGACTTTGACAAAGAGAATTCTCAATGTGCTTTAAAACCACAGTTCAAAGCAACAGATGTTCCTCATTTAAAGACACTTTAACATCTTTAGAATTCAGTATCTCACAATATTCTACAACAGACTAAGGATGGATGGGTGGGTGGGTGGATGCATGGGGTGAATGGATGGGTAGGTAGGTAGGTAGGTAATAAGTAAATAGGTACAGTAAATAGGTAGAGAGATAAAGAAATGATGGATGGATGGGTAGAGTGGGTTGGTAGATGGATAGATAGAGAGATAGGTAGATAGATAGGATAGATGATAGATAGATAGATAGATAGATAGATAGATAGATAGATAGATAGATAGATAGATAGATAGATAGATAGATAGATAGATAGATAGGCACGCAGGCAGGCAGGCAGGCAGACAGACAGACAGACAGACAGACAGACAGACAGACAGATAGATAGATAGATAGATAGATGATAGGTAGGTAGATTGGCAGGGAGGTAGGGAGGGAGGGAGGGAGGGAGTAGGTAGACAGAGAGAGAGAGAGAGAGATGTATGGATGGACAGATAGATAGATATTGCAAATAGATTAGATAGGGAAATAGGGAGAGAGAGAGAGACAGAGATAGATGATGTATTGGATAGATGGATGGATGGATATATAGATAGGTAGGTAGGTAGATAGGTACAGCAGATAGGGGGATAGGAAGAGAGAAAGAGAGAGACAGACAGAGACAAAGAGAGATGATGGATGGATGGATGGATGGATGGATGGGTGGGTGGGTGGGTGGGTGGGCGGGCATTGGATGGATAACTTCTTTATTTCCATGAAGGTCTGTTTCAGAATTGGATGAGCATAAATATCATTTGCTTGCCTGTGCAATGAAATGAATTGTATAATACAGTAGTTTGCCCACTCTGTTAAGTCTCCTTCTTTTGGTATCGGAATGCAAGTTGACCTCTTTCATTCTTCTGGCCACTATGTCATTCTCCAGATTTTCTGACGCAGTTTGGTTGAAACCTTGACTGATTCTTCTGCTGCTGCTTGGCATATTTCTATGAATATTCAATCAATTTCTATAACCTTCATGACTAAAAGATCACATCAATCTAATTTTATCAAGACTTTTTTTTTTTGTAAGTAATAATGTATCTTGGATATTAACATCTCCCCTGCACAATACTCCTTCCATTTTAGTTTGATCTCCTTTAAATCAATTGCCATCTGTTCCTTGGCATCCTATAGCATGTCATTCGAGGTTAAAAACCTCCTTCTGAGTTCAGAGAATTTTTGGAAGACTTTCTTTGTTTTTTCCACATCTGTGTCATTTTCAGTCTCTTTGCAGATGTTGTAATACTGCTTCTTCTCGCTTCCAATATTAGCCTATAAATCTAAACATTTTACATTTGACTCTCCATTGAGGACAGGGATAGTTTTCTTTGCTTTTTTTAAAAAAGAAATTTTATTAAATATATACACATTAAAATAAAACATTACATAATCATTTGTTACATACTTATTTTATTTCATTATTTGTCTTAAAGAGGACTTGAGACAACTGATGGGACGATGGGAGAAGGTAAGACGATATAGTAGGATCCGAGACCAAGCTACAAGGAATAAATTGGAATCACTCTATAATATGTAAATAGATACTTTGCTCTTGGGTTAAAATGATTTATACAAGAAACACCCCCAATTTGGTGGTGGGGTATGTATGCTTGTCGGGTGGTGGGCACTTTTCACTATCCACTTGTTTTATGTTGTGTGTATCTCAAAATTGTTAAAAATCAATTTAAAAAATTACTTAAAAAAAGTCATAGAAGAGCCAACTTTGCCTACCCCTGCACTAAACCATTTCAGACAATGGGTTGTCCAATCTTACGAAGAGAGACTGAGGGAACTGGGCGTGGATAGCCTAGAGAAAAGGAGGGCCAGAGCGGACATGATAGCAGTCTACAAGTATATGAGGGGATGTCACAGAAAGGAGGGGATCACTTTATTCTTCAGGGCACCAGAGGGCCGGACGAGAAACAACGGCTGGAAGCTGACCAAGGAGAGATTCAACATGGAGATAAGGAGGAACTTCCTGACGGTCAGAGCGATCAACCAATGGAACAACCTACCAGCGGACGTTGTGAACTCCAACACTCTGGACATTTTTAAGAGAAGATTGAACTGCCACTTGACTGGTGTGCTATAGGGTTCCTGCTTGGGCAGGGGGTTAAACTCGATGGCCTTCATGGTCCCTTTCAACTCTAACAATAAAAAAAAAAAAAAAAAATAAATAAATAAATAAATAAATAGATAGATAGATAGATAGATAGATAGATAGATAGACAGACAGACAGACAGACAGACAGACAGACAGACAGACAAACAAACAAACAAATAAATAAATAAATCTCTGAAAAACTCTCCAGCGATGGAGCGCCCACAACTTCTGGAGGCAATCAAATCAAAACAAAACACAACACAACATAACAAAAGCCCTTCCGTATGCCTTTGTTTGGAGGAAATGCTCTTTTCTTTCTATGCCATCCTTTGTACCATGATGAAATGGAGGTCTTGATCCAAAGAGAGAGAGAGAAAGAACGTGAGAAAGAGAGAGACAATGAGCGAGACAAAGAGGCATCAATCATGGCGTGATAGCAATTTCCAAGCTGCAAAGGTTAGCTAGATAAATAGGAGAGCAAGACCTAATTGGATGTTGAGCTAAATCCCACGGTACCGCTTTGAATGTTTATACTATTAACAAAGAATAAAATGCAAACTTATGAAGGTTTAGATTGTGTGATGTGAAGCATTAGGATAAAACTAACGATCTCTCTGGGGTTTCATTGGTTGGATGCTATTATTCCTCTAAACAGGAACTCCCATCTAAACAGGAACTCCCAAGCTAGCTGCCAAAAAACGAGGAGGCCTTTAGAAAATTGCCCTCCAAGATGCCCTGTTGGCTCCTTTCCTCAAAAATAGGCAAGTCCCTATAGTCACTTTGGAACGTTTCAATTGCTTTTTTTTTTTTTTTGGTTCACTCCGAATGCCCATCTGGGTATTTGTTAATGCTCTAATAAGCATTCCCCACTGCAAGCGGAGCTCTTAACATTTCCTAAAACATTAATGGACAATTCCTATACAGGGTTCCTCCTTCTGGTTTTCGTTCAGTTATGTCTATGGGGAGCGGAGAACTAAATATTAAAAAGGGCTCTGCAGACTTTACCAGCAAAAACCAGCAGCCTCACCCTCTGTGTATTTGGCTTGGAAATAAATCCCATTAAGTTTAATCGGGTTGCTTTATTTATTCCTTTATCCTTTGTGGGCAATCGAGTAAAAAATAATAACACATCTAAGCTCATTCAGCTACCTTTAATAAGCTATAAAACCATGCATATTCAGGTCTGGAAGCACAAATCAATAAATCTGTTTTAGTTAGGTATCTAGCAACAACATAGAAACACAGAAGATTGATGGCGGGAAAAGACCTCATGGTCCATCTAGTCTGCCCTTATACTATTTCCTGTATTTTATCTTACAATGGATCTATGTTTATCCCAGGCATGTTTAAATTCAGTTACTGTGGATTTACCAACCACATCAGCTGGAAGTTTGTTCCAACTATCTACTACTCTTTCAGTGAAATAATATTTTCTCACGTTGCTTTTGATCTTTCCCCAACTAACTTCAGATTGGGCAGGAGTCAGAATTTAAAAAAGGGTTGTCAAATTCGTGATGACACTTTGTCATCTCATGATGTATCACAACTTTGGAAAGTCTGGTTGCCTTTTCAAAAAGGCACCTTTGGGACAAGCATGACCTGGACGGCTGAGAATCTCCATAGACATTGATCAGCAGCAGTGATGGGTTCCTATGGGTATGGGCAGGTACATAGAACTGGTAGAAAAAAATTGATTCCACCCCCCTTTTTTTCCCCCTTCTGGGCTCTGGGTATGTTTTTCCTATCACAGTAAATGAGGTTGAATGTGTATAATTTTAGAAGAGTTGTATAATTTTAGAAGAGTTGTGTATGTGTATGTGTACATACACATCTACTTTATATAGTAGATAATGTGATAAGAGCCGGGGTGGCGCAGCAGGTAGAGTGCTGTACTGCAGGCCACTGAAGCTGACTGTAGATCTATAGGTCAGTGGTTCAAATCTCACCACCAGCTCAAGGTTGACTCAGCCTTCCATCCTTCCGAGGTGGGTCAAATGAGGACTCGTATTGTGGGGGCAATAGGCTGGCTCTGTTAAAAAGTGCTATTGCTAACATGTTGTAAGCCGCCCTGAGTCTAAAGAGAAGGGCGGCATAAAAATCGAATGAATGAACGAACCAACCAACCAACCAACCAACCAACCAACCAACCAACCAACAAATAAATAAATAAATACATATTTTTATGTGCCTTTGTGTAATATATATGTACACATATGGCATACATATTACACATATAAAGCCCTAGATGGCACCGGGGCAGAATACTTGTGGGACCATCTTAGAAAGAATGGAAGATGGGCAGGCAAGAAACACAATCTTATTTTCCCCAAAAGAAACATTTTAGGAAATTTTATGCTGAAGACCCACTTTTGTCACCAGGTGTGTGGATAATTACTATCTTTCCCCCTTTTTTATTATGTTTTTGGCCTTACTGTATGATAGATTAGGTTGAATGTGTGTGGCTGCATAGTTAGGGGTTTTATTATGTTATTAATGCCTTCTTAAATGGATTTAATTTTTTTTATTATTAGATTTGTAATGTATTGTATTACTGTTATGCTGTGAGCCTCTTTGGAGAGGGGCGGCATACAAATCTAATAAACTATAATTATAACTATAAACAAACTAACTAACTAATTTAATGCTTTCCTGCCTTGCAGAGGTCATCCAGAGTTTGGGGATTGTTGATTGACAGCGCAATAACAAGATATCCCACCATTGTTTTAGAACCACACGGGTGTCTTTTTTTTAGTACACATTAAGCAACAATAGCAAGACGAATCCTGCATTATGTGCACGCACAGAAGCTAATGCAGGGGTTACTGGTTAAGAAGGACAGAGGCATTTGGTTGATTGACAGCGCAATAGCAAGAGGTCGCTTGGCTTTCTTAATAAAACAGATATCACTTACGGAACAAATACACCACTGAGTATAATAATCTCCTTCAGCTTCGCCTTGTTTGTCCCTTTGTATCCCCTCCTTCTTCAGCTTGGCACGGAATGGATGAACTTCAGGACGAAGATCTCAGCTCCCGCAAGTCCACCTGGAACAAAGTGCAGCTCCTTGTAGAGTCTTTCCTTGGCCTCCTCCTTTCTCCTAATTTACAAAAGAGTGGAAACATTGATAGTGAGTACAAATGGGAGGCTTCAGGCTATGCTCTGTCAGGAACAAGGGCAACATGATATGGGTATGACAAGCTGTGCAGTGTGTGTATATATATATAAATAGAGAGAGAGATGCTCTGTTTATTTCATGTCCTGCTACTTTTGTTCATCCCAGCACTGTATTGTATCTAAATCCTGAAACCTAAGAAATGCTTCAATCCCTTTCTATAGCACTTTTCTCACCGATGGAATGGAATTGAATAATGAATGGAGTGGAGTGGAGCGGAATGGAATGGAATGAAATGGAATAGAATGGAATGGAATAAATAATAATAATAATAATAATAATAATAATAATAATAATAATAATAATTTATTAGATTTATATGCCGCCCCTCTTCGAAGATTCGGGGCGGCTCACAACAATAATAAAACAATATTACAATGAAACAAATCAAATATTAAAACATATAAAACCCCATCATTTAAAACCATGCAGCACACACATACCAAACATAAAATATAAAAGCCTGGGGGAGGTGTCTCAGTTCCCCCATGCCTGGCGATACAGGTGGGTCTTAAGTAATTTGAGAAAGACAAGGAGGGTGGGGGCAGTTCTAATCTCTGGGGGGAGTTGATTCCAGAGGGCTGGGGCCGCCACAGAGAAGGCTCTGTTTTTATACTTATGCTGTGAGCGCCATACAAATCAAAATAATAATGATGATGATGATGATAATAATAATAATAATAATAATAATAATAATAATAATAATAATATCTAAAAATTAAGCTACAATGACTAGTACTAGTAGTACTAATATTTTGAAAAGAGAGAGAGAGAATGAGATAGATGGAGAGATGGAGAGATGGTGAGAGAGAGAGAGGAGAGGGAGAGAGAGAGAGAGAGACAGACAGACAGACAGACAGACAGAGAGAGAGAGTTCCCTGATGATGGGTTCTAGTATGAGCCCCAAAAGTTAGAATAATAACCCTCTGGTCTCAGTAGGTTTAGGTTAGGTTTAGGTTTATTGGATTTATATGCCGCCGCTCTCCGCAAACTCGGGGCGGCTCACAACAATAATAAAAAACAGTACAGTACATAATACCAAATCCAATGCCCACCCATCTAGTTACAATTTAAATTAATAATCTCCTAAAAACAGTATATATAAAAAACAGGCACACAGTCAATCAAGCAACAAAACAACATGGGCAAGGGGGAGGTGTTTTAGTTCCCCCATGCCTGACGGCAAAGGTGGGTCTTAAGGAGTTTACGAAAGGCAGGGAGGGTGGGGGCAATCCTAATCTCAGGGGGGAGCTGGTTCCAGAGGGTCGGGGCCCCCACAGAGAAGGCTCTTCCCTTGGGTCCCGCCAGACGACATTGTTTAGTCGACGGGACCCGGAGAAGGCCAACTCTGTGGGACCTAACCGGTCGCTGGGATTTGTGCGGCAGGAGGCGGTCCCGGAGATATTCTGGTCCGGTGCCATGAAGGGCTTTATAGGTCATAACCAACACTTTGAATTGTGACCGGAAACTGATCGGCAGCCAATGCAGACCGAGGCTGATTGGATCCTGTAATCAACTTTATTCTCACAACTCTTGAACTTGCCCATCCTTCTTAAAATTATCCCTGGTTTCACCCACTTTGGGATGCAGCATTTTAGGCACCTTGCAAAGCCTAACAAGGAATCAAATTCTCAACTAATAGACTTTATTTCCATCCTCATTCTTCTAAATGTAATATAATTAAGGGGTCTCTGGTGCTGGGGAGGAGAAGGAGGAGGAGGAGAAGGAAGGAAAATAAAAATGAAAAGGAGAAGGAGAAGAGGATTAGGAGGAGGAAAATGAAAAAGAGAAGGAAAGAAATGAACATGAACATGAAAAGGAGGAGGAGAAGATGACAAAAAGAATAGGACAATTTTGCTGCTTTCTGAGCTGACTTGTTTTCTTACAGCTGTTTCATCACTCAAACTCATCATCAGTTTCTAGGTGATATTTTAATCATACAGGACTATTACAATACAACAAAAGAAACACATTTCCTTGCAGGCAAACATCTTTCAAAGCCTAATTAGGAACACAGTCACTAATATAATATATTTGATTAAGAAGAAAACTCTTTCATGTTCCAAGGTTAAATGTGGAGCAAAGATACGGTGATACAATGAATGCTGTTTAATCTGAAGGATGTGTTCTGATCAGAAATACTCAAGGAAATAAAATGTGTGGAAGCAGCAGTTTTATTGTTGTGGTTGGCTCTGGCCCAGCTCCTGCCCCAAGGAATGTGGAGGAGGATGTGGGGGAAACCTCCACATGCCACAGGTCTGTTTTGCTCCCGATAGAATCTCCTGACGAAGGCTCCTCTGATGAAGGAAGCGTGAGTGACAGGGAAGAGTGGAGTTTGGCAGACAGCCCAGGAGGAGATCAATCATCCTTATCATCCCTCGATTCTGAACAAGAACTTATGACAGATCCACGCATGCGTAGAGTGATGCATAGGAGAGAACAACTGAAGGATTATTACAGGAGATAAGTGAGGCCACCTGTGGCTGGGTGGGGCTGCTGTAATTAGTGCTACAGATAAAACAACAACGTGCTGGTTTAGCCTCGTGGAAGTTTATCTGATTCATAGTTTCGTCAAGATTGTGGATTTTGCTGTTTCCCTGTTCATTAGTGTATGTGGACTTTCTGGACTTTAGAATTGGACTCAATTTCCCAGTTATTGGGTGAGAAATTGGATTGCATTTAACCTGTGCCTTGTCAAATCCCTTTGACATTTAAAAAGGGAGCTGTTTCTGTTTTTCTCTTGATAAAGACATTTGGTTTTCCTCCTATCGTGTGGTGTGTGTCTTTCTGGACTAATTAACCTGTAATTATGGGCAGTTGGGACACGTCGGCAGAACATTTATGTTGTCTATTAAAGTGATGCAACCAATGGGGCTTACATTTGAGTATTCATGCGCACAACTAGACTCGAACACCTTGTTGCTCTTACTGGTATTTATATGCTGCTCAAAAAATATAGCTCCAAGTAAATCAAACTTCTGTGAAATCAAACTGTCCACTTAGGAAGCAACACTGATTGACAGTCAATTTCACAGGCTGTTGTGCACATTCAACTTTGTACAGAACAAAGTATTCAATGAGAATATTTCATTCATTCAGATCTAGGATGTGTTATTTGAGTGTTCCCTTTATTTATTTATTTTTGAGTGGTGTATTTCTAATAGCTGCCCCACTCCAAAACAGCTCTGATATCCAATATACAATTTAACACAATTTACAGAATATACCATACCCACAGAGCCCAAAGCAGCAATAACAGTAAAATGCACACACAACACAAAGAATCCCTCACACATTATACTCTTCTCTGCGGAAGAGAACCAGGTTTTAAGGCCCCCGCTGGAACCCCAGAAAGCGGGTGGTTCATCTATTGCTGTAGGAATGCTATTCCAAAGGAACTGCTGATACAGTTCTATAGAGGAACGATTGAGTCTGTCATCTGCATCTGATTTTGTTCTGCAACCCAACATCACAGGCAGAGGATAGTCAGAACTGCAGAAGAAACAATAACTGCCTTTCATTAAGGACCTGTATACTGCACAAGTCAAAAAGTCGGGCGTGAAATTATTTACTGACCCCTCGCATCCTGGACATAAATTGTTTCAACCCTACCTTCAAAATGACACTATAGAGCACTGCACACCAGAACAACTAGACACAAGAACATTTTTTCCCCGAACACCATCACTTTGCTAAACAAATAATTCCCTCACTTATTCACTAAGGCTGCATTACTATTACCATTAGTCTTCTCATTGTTCCTATCACCCATCTCCTCCCACTTATGACTCTATGACTGTAACTTGTTGCTTCTATCCTTATGATTTATATTAATATTGTTTCCTGATAGCTTATTTGTACCCTATAGAATAGAATAGAATAGAATAGAATTCTTTATTGGCCAAGTGTGATTGGACACACAAGGAATTTGTCTTGGTGCAGATGCTCTCAGCATACATAAAATAAAATAAAATATACATTTGTCAAGAATCATGTGGTACAACACTTAATGATTGTCATAGTAGTCAAATAAGCAATGAAGAAGCAATATTAATAAAAATCTTAGGATATAGGCGAAAAGTTACAGTCATACAGTCAACATGGGAGGAAATGGGTGATAGGAATGATGAGAAAAACTAGTAGAATAGAAGTGCAGATTTAGTAGAAAGTCTGACAGTGTTGAGGGAATTATTTGATAATGATAATCATCAAGTGTTGTACCTCATGATTCTCAACAAATGTATCTTTTTTTTTTAATGTACACTGGAGCATGTGCACCAAAGACAAATTCGTTGTGTGTCCAATCACATTTGGCCAATAAAGAATTCTATTCTATTCTATTCTATTCTATTCTATTCTATTCTATTCTTTTACTCAAAAAATGCTTTTTAGATGTAATTCAGCATCTAATTCAGCAATTTCCCTCTGTGGTTGCTGCTTCTTATGTTCCGATCTAGGGAACCACAAGTTGAAAGGCCTTGGAGATCAGGGCTGGGACAGACAATTAAGAAAGCCAACCCTGATTGTGTTATTTCCTGCGCTGCTTTTGCAAAAATGGTTTGCAAAGAGGATTAGTTTCATGCTTCATTTTGCTCTACCTCCTTGGTACCTGGCCCTGCACCAGAACTGGCAGGATGAACCATGCCACACATTAGACAGGAGTGATGCTAAAAGGTGTTGCTGCTTCCATCTCTTTCCCTCTGGGTTTGATGTCCATAAAAACAGTAAGAGATTAGGAGAAAAGGTAGGTGGTGTTTGTGGAAGAACTACCTTTGTTTCTTCTGGAGCAGCAAGATAAGATGCCACCTTAGTTTTGCCACCAGTGGTAGGGTTCAAAATATTATTATTATTATTATTATTATTATTATTATTATTATTATTATTATTATTATTATTATTATTATTATTTGGACCCAGGGTGGCTCACAGCATATACCAAAAACATAACAATACAGATTATCCAATTAATATACTAAAAAGATTCTTTAAATTTCTAACTTAAAACATTCATTTGCATTCATTCAAATTTGTTGGTCAGGGGAAGGTCTAATGTCCCCAGGCCTGGCGGCAAAGATGTGTTTTTAAACTCTTTCAGAAGGCAAGGAGGGTGGGGGCAGTGCGAATCTCAGAGGGGGGAGCTGATTCCAGAGGGCCGGGGCCCCCACTGAGAAGGCTCTTCTCCTAGGCCCCACCAGCTGACATTGTTTGGTCGATGGGACCCTAAGGAGACCAACTTTGTGGGACCTCACCGGACATGGGGATTCATATGGTAGAAGGCGGTCTCGGAGATAATGTGGTCCTATGCCATGAAGGGCTTTATAGGTCATAACCAACACTTTGAATTGTGTCTGGACACCAATTGGCAGCCAATGCAGTCCGCGGAGTGATGACGAAATATGGACATGCCTTGGAAGGCCCATAACCGCTCGTGCGGCTGCGTTTTGGACAATGTGATGGAAGGATGATATTGTCCAGAAAGAAAGAACCTCACCAAGTTTTCTTTTGCTGAGGTTAACTGACAGGATAAAGATAACGCTTTTGGAGAAAGATGTGGGCAACGAAATAAATCAGAGTCCAAACCTTGGCCTTCTTCCAAGTTCCAATTTATTGACAGAGCCATGTTGGTTACGAACTGTAGTCATCCCAATACTAACATTCATTCATTCATTCATTCATTCATTCATTCATTCATTCATTCATTCATTGGATTTGTATGCTGCCCCTCTCCGTGGACTCGGGGCGGCTAACAACAGTGGTAAAAACAGCATTTATTTATTTATTTATTTATTTATTAGTTGGACTTGTATGCCGCCCCTCTCCGAAGACTCGGGGTGGCTCACAACAAGTAAAAACAGTCACAACAATCCAATTAATTAAAATGTTTAACGATTTAAGAGAAACCCCATGTAATAGCAAACGCACACACAAGCATACCATGCATAAATTAACGTGCCCAGGGGAGATGTTTAGTTTCCCCATGCCTGACGGCAAAGGTGGGTCTTAAGCATGTGACAATCCAATAGTAAAACAGCTAAAAACCCTTGTTATAAAAAACAATCATACATACAAACATACCATGCATAAATTGTAGAAGCCTAGGGGGAAAGAATATCTCAGTTCCCCCATGCCTGACGACAGAGATGGGTTTTAAGGAGCTTATGAAAGGCGAGGAGGGTGGGGGCAACTCTAATCTCCGGGGGGGAGTTGGTTCCAGAGGGCTGGGGCCGCCACACAGAAGGCTCTTCCCCTGGGTCCCGCCAAACAACATTGTTTAGTTGACGGGACCCGGAGAAGGCCAACTCTGTGGGACCTAACTGGTCGCTGGGATTCATGCGGCAGTTCTCCACCCAAGTTAAAGGTTCATCCCTCATCCCCACAAGTTCATCTCATGGGCCTCTCTCAATGTCTACGATCCTCCCTTGTACTTCCTGCTGGTGCTGAACAAAAGATTACCTTGAATACCTAGAAATAATTTGTTGTGGCTACTTCCTTTCCCTCTCGTGCAACCACCCCTCCCCAATTCCTGCAGTAGTTTTCTACTTGTGGCAGGCCAAAGTCTCTGACTCATAATGATGGCCTCAACCTGACAATGTTAATCTTGACTTCTTTGTGTCTTCCCTCTAAGGAAATGTAAGAACATTTTCAGCCACCTTCTCAGGTTTCTCACCTTCCTTGCAACATTCTAAATCCAATTTTCACCCTTAAAAATGAGTGAAAACTGACAAGGATTTGCTTACGATAATGAAGGCCATTCGACCGTGTGAGATGGAGCCCAAACAGCGTTCCTTCCTTCCTAGGCCTAATGGCCATTTGGAGCTTTCGGCCTCCTTTAAATCCCAGTTTGTTTTCCACATTCAACCAGCTTCCATTGTTTGTATTCAGTAGCATCACACGGTGGAAAAGATTCCCATTTGAGATGTACACCCCACATAAGTATGGCTTTCACGTGAAAGGACCTATAGCCGCTCAGTGGTTGATTATAGAAGAACTAAAAAATGCTTAAAGGAAAAGAAAGAGAAATAAACACCTTTTTTTTAATCAATAGCCTTTTCATTAGGAAATATTCAAGCAAGCATTGGGATTTAAAGAGCAAAGCTGCGGCAGGAATTGTTTAGTACATTAAAGATAATTTGAAATGCTATACACCAGAAGATACTTTCTCCATTCTCCGCTGCTTATTATCAATTTTGTCTTTTTATATTACATTTATCGTTTCTCTGTTCCTCCCTACAGTTACCGAGTTGATGTGCCACAGACTAAGTAATAATCTTTTTAGTCCTTCTCTTTTACCGTCCTTTTCTTCCTAGTGATTTTCAGCTTGATTGCTTCCCTCCCCTTGGTTTTCTGGTTCTTTTTTTTTCTTTTACTACTCTTGGTGACACACTATCAATTAGGTTTAATTTCCCCCCCCCCTCCTCCTCCTTAAACAAGCAATACATTGATCACTCAATCCTCAATCCCTCCCAACGTGGAACCAAGCTGTCTCCTCTGAATGCGTTTCTATAGCAGAATCACCTAAGATAAATGAGGTTGGCTACACATTCTAATAAGAGATCATATTTCCCTGCACAGAACAATGGAAGATGCTGAAATGTACATCGAAAAAAGTCCAGCCTGAAATTGCAAATTTGTGCTGAAAGGCATACAGAAGCATTACAATATCAGAACGGCTTTGCAGGCAGAGACGAAAGAATTCTTGTGGGCTATTTTGCATGGAGAAGAATTCCACATTTTTTCTCTTCTGCAGTAAATGACTCTGGTTGGGAGATAAAGAAAGCTGGACATTTACATATAAGCACTGTAGGGAGAAGACTGGGTATATCACACTAGTAAAATGTTCAAAATGTCCAAAGATACTTCACCAGAAGAGCCCTTCACTCCTCCACTCAAAGCAGAATACCCTACGAGACCAGATTTACAATCCTGGGTCTAGAAAGCTTAGAACTACAACACCTTAAACATGATCTTGGTATTGCCCACAAAATCATATGCTGCAACGTCCTGCCTGTCGGTGACTACTTCAGCTTCAACCACAACAACACAAGAGCACACAACATAATTAAACTTAACATTAACCGTTCCAAACTTGACTGTAAAAAATATGACTTCAGTAACCAAGTTGTTGAAGTATGCAACTCATTACCGGACTCTAAACCCCCAACACAGGTTCCTAAGAGGTCAGTAAGGGGCGTCCATAACTGCACTAGAGTGCCTTCCATCCCCTGTCCTTTTGCTCTCCTATATCTCCTATACCTTTCTTCTATTCCTATATCTCTTCTGTTCTTTCATTGATATATTTTATTCCTATATCTTCTCTTCTATTCTTTCTTAGATATATTTTACTATGAGTATATCCTCTATAACCTTCATTATGTATTTTACTATGAGTATATCCACTATAACCTTCATTATGTATTTTACTATGAGTATATCCACTATAACCTTCATTATGTATTTTACTATGAGTATATCCACTATAACCTTCATTGTGTAATGGACAAATCAATCAATCAATCAATCAATCAATAATAATTAAAAAAACATTAACATGTTTATAGCACCTTTAAATGTAGCTCCTATATCAGGGATGTTATTGTTATTGTTATTGTTATTGTTGTTGTTGTTATGGTTATGGTTATGGTTATGGTTATGGTTAATAATAATAATAATAATAATAATAATAATAATATTAATATTTGTATGCTGCCCCTCTCCGAAGACTTGGAGCAGCTCACAACAAAAGTGAACAATGCAAACAAATCCAATACTTAAAAACTATCTAAAAACCTTATCATTAAAATAACCACACAACTCAATCATACCATACATAAACCATAATAGCAAGGGATACATCCGTTACCTGGTGACATAGGTGGGTTTTCAGTAACTTACAAAAGGTGAGGAGGGTGGGTGTGGTTCTAATCTCTGGGTTGAGTCGATTAAACTATAAATTAAACTAACAACTAAGTAAATAAATATTCCATTCAAAGAAGCGATAGGAAGCCAAGCCATCTTGAAAACAACACTGATGCAATATAACATTATCCAGGTAATAACACTGTGTAGTCAGGAATTGTAGCAGGCACGAAATGCATGTCTTGCTATAATAGAAGCTAAGGCTGCAATAATAAAAGCAATCGTGCTACAAATGGATTCTTATCCCTCTTATGTCTTCTGCTAGAGTGGAGCTAATTTTTTTTTTCCAGAACACAATTTATGTTTCTTTTCTTTCTTTTTTCCCTCCCTTACCCATTGCAAGGGGAAAAATGGCTACCCCAGATTTCTCCAGCCATATTTCTCCCCTATCCTAGTTGAGGTTCATTAAAAGAGTGAGTTACAGAGTGAAAATATATGGCTAGGCATACAATTAACATTTCCCAGGGATTCACTGTGGTGGAAGCAAAATGAAATAAATGAAACACCCTGAATCTGGGCCATTTTAAGACCCCAGACTAGTCTGCAGACTCCAAGTACTCAGAATGTCACCCCTAATCCACAAACATCATCTAATCAACATACATCAATGACTCAAGGTGTTACCCCACCAACTAGCCAGCTTGCAGCAGCTGAGCCAGCACTCCACACTCAATATATCAATATCAATATCAACTTTATTTGATTAGTCAATCGACCATATCAAAGCGAGGAAAAGGACCACATCGGTCGTCATAAAGCTGTGACTGGTTAAAATACAATAAAATTGGCTAAAATACAGGGAATTTGTATAAATAATAAGTTAAAACACAGTATAATATGCTAAAATTGAGTAGTAAAACATGAGAATATAACTCGTGCAAAGGGTTATATTAAACAAATCTAAGATACTGATATAAAATATTCTTAAGTGAGTTCATCTCCTTTGCATGCCACCCCAATATGTTCTATAAAACGTATTCTCATCTGAACAGCCCTGACTATAAACTTAGCGGTTCTAGAAACTACATATATATTTGTACCCTGAAGAAAATATGATAATTGTTTATTACAGTCCCAGTGTATGATTTTGTCAAGTAGGGGCTGTAAATACTGAGATCTTACTGAGGAGTATAGTTTACAATTGAGTAGCACATGTGCAATGTCTTCTATTTCTGGTGCACCGCAAATGCATGTTCTCTCAAAATATGGTACTTGGTGGAATCGTCCATATTTGACCATAGAATCTAACTGCTCAAATCTTGCTCTAGTGAGTGCTGTTCTATGGTATTGGGTCAGACCCATTGTCAGGTATTTTTCTAGTGGAAAGGCTGTTTTGTTCTTGGCTAACCATTTCAGTGACCTGCACTTAGAAAGTGCCTCAATATCAGTTTGTGCATTAACATCTAAAACTCTTTGTTTAAATATTGCCTTGGCCTGATGTCCAGCTGACAGCAGGTGTTGCATTGAGAAACCCAGCCACCAGTATTTATAGAGGAAGGCAGCTCAGACCACGCTTTGCTCACTCTAGTACAATTAACTAAGCTTTCGTTCGTCCTCTACTAATGTCATCAGAATGTTAAAATCCCCATTGAAGACAATTGATTTTATATAATGCTGCTCAATTTGCTCATTTCCTGGGTCATAGGCACATACCTTTCCTTCCCTCCTGTAATTAACTTTCAATGGGGATCTTCAAACATTTCCTATTAAACAGCCTGCATTCCTGCATTGTCTACACATTGTCTTCATCTAGAAACTGATAAGTTTCAGTTTATTTTTTTTTCTATCAATGCAGACAAATGCATTCTCTGTGCTCTTTGGAATCAGGAACCAAACAGTGACCTGATTGGGATGAAAGATTTGATTGGATTTATTTATTTATCAATTACAGAGCATCTTACATTAAAAAGGAGACAAGGTAAGATTTAATCTAATATACTAGATACAGATTAATAGAGTTGGAAGGCAACTTGTAGGTCATCTAGTCCATCTCATGGTCCAAGCAGGAGACTCTATACCATTTCTGACAGATGGCAGTCCAGTCCCTTTTTGAAAGCATCCAGTGATGAAGCTCCGACAACGTCTGAAGGCAACTTCTGTTCCATCGGTTGATTGCTCTCCTTATTTCTAGGTTGAATCTCTCCTCTCCATCCATTATTCCTTGTCTGGCCTTCAGGTGCTTGAAAGTAGCTTGACCCCTTCCTCTTTGTGGCAGCCCCTCAACTGATCCTTCTCTTCACTAGACTAGTCATGCCCAGTTCCTCTAACAGTTCTTCCTATGTTTTAGCTTCTGGTCCTCTAATCATCTTGGTTGCTCTTCCCTGCACTCTTTCTAGAGCCTCAACATCTTATTTATAGTGTGGTGACCAAAAGTGGATGCATTACTCTAGGTGTGGTCTTACTAAGGCTTTACAAGGTAGCTATCAGTACCTCACTTGATCTTGATTGTATCCCTCTGTTAATGCAATTTAGGATTGCATTGGCTTTTTTTGGGCTGCTGCTGCACACTGTTGGCTCGTATTTAACTAGTTGTCTACTAAGACTCCAAGATCCCTCTCATTTGTCCAATACAAATTGAAAGTTAAAGAGAATAAAAACATGTAATAGTAAATATCAGGCAAAGGATAGAAAAAAAGATATGAGAATAAAATACATCAATGCAGAATAGAGGAAAAGATTTATGAATGGAAGAAGGTGAGGTCTCCAGAACTGAACACAGTATTCCATATGGAGTGCTGGTGAGACCACATTTGGAATACTGTGTTAAGTTCTGGAGACCTCACCTACAAAAAGATATTGATAGAATTGAACGGGTCCAAAGACGGGCTACAAGAATGGTGGAAGGTCTTAAGCATAAAACGTATCAGGAAAGACTTCATGAACTCAATCTGTATAGTCTGGAAGACAGAAGGAAAAGGGGGGACATGATCGAAACATTTAAATATGTTAGAGGGTTAAGGTCCAGGAGGGAAGTATTTTTAATAGGAAAGTGAACACAAGAACAAGGGGACACAATCTGAAGTTAGCTGGGGGAAAGATCAAAAGCAACATGAGAAAATATTATTTGACTGAAAGAGGAGTAGATCCTTGGAACAAACTTCCAGCAGACGCAGTTGATAAATCCACAGTAACTGAATTTAAACATGCCTGGGATAAACATATATCTATCCTAAGATAAAATACAGACAATAGTATAAGGGCAGACTAGATGGATCATGAGGTCTTTTTCTGCCGTCAGTCTTCTATGTTTCTATGTTCCTATGAAGAAAAGATATATAAAATATAGGAGAGACAATTGGACGGGGGACAGAAGGCACACTAGTGCATTTATGCTCGCCCCTTACTGACCTCTAAGGAAGCTGGTGAGGTTATTGCTATTAAGCCTGTTTTCACACAATCTATATGTATACTTTCGGCTTTTCTTTTCTATGTGTAAGACTTGACTTTTCTCTACATTGAATTTCATTTTATACATAGTATATGATTATATCATACACTATAATTAAACTAATTTTGTTTAAACTGAAAAAACCTTTCAATTTACTATATAACAAATATAAAAATGTAAACATAGAGATCGACTTTAAAACTATTGATAATATGGATAATATTGACAATAACATCAGGATATAAAATAATATTATATGCTGTTTCATGGACCATACTTACCTTAACAATTCTAAATGAGGTTGCATAGCTTCTAGGTCTTAAGGTAGATAATGACATTTTTTTTGTCCAGGAAAGAAAGGATATTGTGTTTTTTTCTTCCCAAAAAATTCAGAAATTTGATAATGATTTTCCTTTTAGAATCATTACCAGTTTTTAACAGTTACAACACAAGAATGGTAATGTCCATTTTCGAAATGCAGTATCTCCGAGTTAATGTTTTAATGCTAATGAAATGTTGAATGTTAAGTTAAATGTTAAATTGATGTGAATGAGGAAATGTGGGTGATTAATGGCCTAGCTGTATTTCCCCCCCTGTTAGCGAATTACTTTGATGGCTAGCATGCAACGTTACAAAATGATCCCATTACTGTACATGTTAGTTTCATTACCTATATTTTTCATTTTCCTTCTGATTAACTTAGAATCATACTCTCTCTCACACACACGTGTTCTTAAAGTCTGAGCACAGCTCACAGGGCGATGTTATTATCTATGCAAGATGACATATTGGGTTGAATTAATCACAAGTCACATTTCCCAAGGCTATTGAAAATTTGAACGGTTGTTAAATAGAACATAGAATAATAGGGTTGGAGATCTTCTAGTCCAGCCCTCAGCCCATGGCAGGAGTTCTTATTGTCTATGATGGCAAACCTATGACATGCCTGCCACAGATGGCACATCAAACCATATCTGACGGCATAGAAACATAGAGGATTGATGGCAGAAAAAGACCTCATGGTCGATCGAGTCTGCCCTTATACTATTTCCTGTATTTTATCTTAGGGTGGATCTATGTTTATCCCAGCCATGTTTAAATTCAGTTCCTGTGGATTTGCCAACCACGTCTGCTGGAAGTTTGTTCCGAGCATCTACTACTTTTTCAGTAAAATAATATTTTCTCATGTTGCTTCTGATCTTTCCCCCAACTAAACTCAGATTGTGTCCCCCTGTTCTTGTGTTCACTTTCTGATTAAAAACACTTCGCTCCTGAACCTTATTTAACCCTTTGACATATTTAAACTTATCAGGAAAGACTTCATGAACTCAATCTGTATAGACTGAAGGACAGAAGGGAAAGGGGGGATATGATTAAAACATTTAAATATGTTAAAGGGTTTCCCAGTTATTGGGTGAGCAATTGGACTGCATTTAACCTGTGCCTTGTGTGTACCAGAAAATCCATTTGACATTTTAAAAGGGAGCTGTTTCTGTTTTTCTGTTTATAAAAACTTTTGGGTTTTCCTTTTATCATGTGGTGTGTGTCTTCCTGGACTAATTACCCTGTAATTATGGGCGGTTGAGACACGCAGGCAGAACACCCTCCGATATGGCTCCATGTGCCACTTGTGGTACATAAGAACCTAAGAACAGCCCTGCTGAATCAGGCCAAAGCCCATCAAGTCCAGCATTCTGTGTCACACAGTGGCCCACCAATTGTCCATGGGGATCTTGAGCAGAAAGAGAAGGCAAAAACCTCCCTTTCCCTTGATCCCCAAGAAATGATACCCAAGGGAATCCTGCCTGCCTCAATCAACATAGAGGTGGCACATGGACATCCGTTTCAATAACCACCGATACACTTGGCATCCATGAATCTGTCTAATCCTGTCTTGAAGCTATCAAGGCTGACAGCTGTCATGACCTTGTCGGGAAGTGAATTCCATAAACCAACATGCCATAGGTTTGCCATCATGAGATGAGTATAGTTTTCTGCCTGAGCATGGGGTTTGACTAGAGGACTTCTAGGTTCCTCCCTACACTGTTATTCTATTTTGTAATCTTAATACAAAATGTTTCAAGATTCCAGTACTACTGCTCATCCGCATGTGAAATGCTTCTAAAACATTGTGGGTTATTTATAACAGAAATAAAAATCAAGCTAACAATCTTATGAGAATGCACAAGAAGGCAAAAAGAACAGAGCAGTCACTAAGTATGTTTATTTCAGATATTTAATTAATACATTAAAACAAACGTTTCAGAGTGGAGGCTTTGCTGTTTGAAATATGAGTCTCAGAAGCTCGTGGGAAATATACATTGTCAAAATAAACTTATTCATGTAGACAATTAAATTGGACCCGCACTGAAGAAAAAAAAAAGAAATATGTCAACCATTGTTCTTTGCTTTTCAGAGCTAAATAGTAGAACAATCTGGAAGATGAGTGGGCACTCAGCATGTTTTATTGTGCATGAAATGAAGCTGGAAGGATAATAATAATAATGAGCAAACACAAAAAGACCAGCCATCTGATTCTTTAGAAACACATGTCAAGCTTTGAGATGATGCCATATGGATATAAGGCTGGAGGTTAATAGGCAGCAACTCAGAGCTAAAACAAATTTTGTGCATGGCATATACAGCCTTAATCCAAAGGGAATAATCATGGTTGCATTACACAACCAAATGCAACAAACTGACAGTATAGGACCTGTCACACCTGCAGTGTACAACAAGTTGTATCTAGGAATGGTGGTAGCATCTCTCTGTGGTCAGGGTGGTCAAAACAAGTTCCGAGTCAATCACCTGTTCTGATTTTTCCCAAAATCTCAAGCCAATTTCAATATCTCCGGGACCGCCTTCTGCCGCACGAATCTCAGCGACCGGTTAGGTCCCACAGAGTGGGCCTTCTCCGGGTCCCGTCAACTAAACAATGTCATCTGCCGGGACCCAGGGGAAGAGCCTTCTCTGTGGCGGCCCCGACTCTCTGGAACCAACTCCCCCCAGATATCAGAGTTGCCCCCACCCTCCTTGCCTTTCGCAAGCTCCTTAAAACCCACCTCTGTCGTCAGGCATGGGGGAATTGAAATTTCCCTCCCCCCTAGGCTTATAGAATTTATACATGGTATGTTTGTATGTATGATTGGTTCTTTAAAATTGGGGTTTTTTAGATTATTTTTAATATTAGATTTGTTTACTTTATCTTTTTTATTGTTGTTAGCCGCCCCGAGTCTTCGGAGAGGGGCGGCATACAAATCTAATAAATGAATGAATGAATGAATGAATGAATGAATGAATGAATGAATCAATCAATCAATCAATCAATCAATCAATCTATGTAGACTGTGAAAAAACCCCACAACAACAACAACACCCACAACACTTCACATAATAATCTCAGGAACACATGGATAAAATTGGTTACTAATATCAACGTTGTTTGATCACAGGAGAGAATCATTTTAATGAAATTCCATAGAAGGCAGATATATGGAATATTGGTAAACAACTAAAACTGAACCATTTTAACTGTTAGATCCTAATGAACGAATCTAACTGTTAATGAATATATGTCCGAAAAGGATATGAATGGAATAATGTAATTCAAAGGTTTTCCTTCATTACTCATTGCTTTCCTTCCTTCCTTCCTTCCTTCCTTCCTTCCTTCCTTCCTTCCTTCCTTCCTCCCTTCCTCCCACCCTCCCTCCCTTCCTCCCTTCCTCCCTTTCTTCCTTTGTTCCTCCCTCCCTCCCTCTCTCCCTCCTTTCTTTCCTCTTTTCCTCCCTCCTCCCTCCCTTCTCTCCTTCCTTCCTCCTTCCCTCACTCACAAAACTGGACTAGCATCATAACCTCATTATTGTTTTATTTTCCCTGCTGTTTCTTATCTTGTCTTACAAGTTGTCTTACAAGTTGTCATTTTACATTTTTCATTTGTAATTGCTTTGTTTATATGAAGCTGTCTCCTCATAATAGATATGTAGCCTGTCAAGTCTGTTTAACCTGGCCCTCAAAAAATGATATTACTTGATATATCTTCAGTCATATGTTGACTTCCGCAAGTCTTGAGTAGGGTAAAGTGTGAAATTTTAATAGACAGCCGTGTTTAATGAATATCCATGAATCCTGCATCTCTAAATGTGATGTCTATTGCAACAGTATACTTACTGTATGCACAGCAGATGGACTTGATGAAAGAGTAAATATTTTGCAAAAAGCCTTGTTCGGAGACTAATTGGTAGCCAATGCAGCTCGCAGAGTGGTGTAGAGACATGGGCATGCCTCAGGAGGCCCATGATCATTCATGCGACTGCATTCTATATTACCACATTATTGTCACAACTAACCCCCACTCAGTTAAAGACCTCGGTATACTAATAACAAAAGATTTAAGTGCCAAAGCCCACTGCAACAATATAGCCAAGAAGGCTTCGAGAGTTGTAAACCTAATCGTACGTAGCTTCTGCTCTGGCAATCTCACACTACTTACCAGAGCTGACAAAACTTTTGCCAGACCCATCCTCGAATACAGCTCATTTGTTTGGAACCCATATCGCATCTCAGACATTAACACCCTTGAAAATGTCCAAAGATACTTCACCAGAAGAGCCCTTCACTCCTCCACTCAAAACAGAATACCCTACGAGACTAGACTTTCAACCCTGGGTCTAGAAAGCTTAGAACTAAGACGCCTGAAACAAGATCTAAGTATTGCCCACAAAATCATATGCTGCAATGTCCTGCCTGTCATTGACTACTTCAGCTTCAACCGCAATAACACAAGAGCACACAACAGATTTAAACTTAATATTAACCACTCCAAACTTGACTGTAAAAAATATGACTTCAGTTGTCAAAGCGTGGAACTCATTACCGGACTCCATAGTGTCATCCCCAAACCCCCAACACTTTACCCTTGGATTATCCACGGTTGACCTATCCAGATTCCTAAGAGGTCAGTAAGGGGCAAGTACAAGTGCACTAGAGTGCCTTCCGTCCCCTGTCCTATTGCTCTCCTATATCTCCTATACCTTTCTTCTATTCCTATATCTCTTCTTCTATTCTTTCATTGATATGTTCATTGATATGTTCTTATATTTTCTCTTCTATTCTTTCTTAGATATATATTTACTATGAGTATATCCTCTATAACCTTCATCATGTATTTTACTATGTGTATACTCACTAAAACCATCATTGTGTATTGGACAAAATGAATCAATCAATGAATCAATCAATCAATAAACCTGTAGTCTCCGAACTCTCTTCAAAGGTAGAGTTGGTGGGTTGCTGCCAGTTTTGACCGGTTCTCCCATATTGGTGGTGGAATCTTGCTCCCGTTTGCCAAACTGGCAGCGATGGGTCAGTGTGGCTTCAGCCTGGTTTACCCAATGCAAAAAACCCACAAAACATCAAGCCAGAGTAGCTTTGGCCTAGTCTACCCAGTGTGAAGGCCTAGTCTACCCAATGCAAAAAACCCACAAAACATCAAGCCAGAGTAGCTTTGGCCTAGTCTACCCAGTGTGAAGAAGAAACATTGGGTCAGTGTGACTTCGGCCTAGTCTATCCAGTGTGAAGAGGAAACGGGTCAGCAGTTTGGGGTCAATCTGGCCACACCCACCCAGTCAACTATTCCCAGTGAGTAGCATCTAGCTGGCCATGCCTAGCCAGCCCCCCAAGGTCAACCATGGCCCTGGTGAGGCCCTCAATGAAATTGAGTTTGATGCCCCCCTCTTAGATGGTCACATTGCGAAGCCAGCATCAAGAAAGACTTCATACCAAAGAAAAGTCTAAAGTTTCAAAGTACCCTCTACAACGCTGCACATTATTTATCAAATTCCTCAGAGGTAGAGCAAGTTATTTTTCAGTGGGAAATGACCCATCGGGCTCAGCCAGACAATTGTTTTTCAATTGTCGCCACTGTGTCCTAAGGGGAATAAAGGTTTGGTGGAAATAGCTTGCAATTGAGTTCCTTAGAGGATTCGGAATATAAATGAGCACACCAGTGTTCATTCCTAGGGTGAATGCCAGAGATTTACAGCATGATCAGTTAGCAAATAAAGTGATCTGTTAGCAAATAAAATGATAGGAGGTTGCCAAGAGAATTTCAAACCCAGAAAATCCACAGGAATATTGCGGCTGATAAATGAGCTGTAACTTTAATAGTAGCAGAAGGTATTTCTCCTAAAATGGGAGACGATAATATTTCTAACTTAAATATATAACACAGACTCTCTGCTTATAGTAGGGCAAAGATCGGGGCAAAGAGTGGAAAACTGTATAGGAGCCAAAGCTTCAGAAGTCTACAATGCAAACACCAGACTTAATGTGTTTCCCAAGGCTTTAATCAGACATTTATTCATCTCTAATGGGATGCTCTGGTTTAATACTCAACATACATAGCCCTGATCTATGGGCATAGGCCATCTCAGTTAAAGAGACTTTCATTAATGTGGCATTTGTTTTGGCCAACATTCGGAGAGGGGCGGCATACAAATTATTATTATTATTATTATTATTATTATTATTATTATTATTATTATTATTATTTCAGTACAACACAGCAAACGAGACCACTATGCTGGATTTTGTATTTCATCACCAGTCGGGCGCTTCCCAAGCATCTAGGACTACGTGATGTAGCGGCGAATTATGTTTGCCGATCTCAGTAAAGCGGCCTTTTGCAATTGACGGATGGAGATTTTGTCAATTCTGATGGTTTTCAAATGTCCGCTCAGATCCTTTGGCACTGCGCCCAGCGTGCCAAGTACCACTGGGACCACTTTCACTGGCTTATGCCAGAGTCGTTGCAGCTCGATTTTTAGATCTTCCTATTTCACTAATTTCTCTAGCTGCTTCTCCTCAATTCTGCTGTCTCCTGGGATTGAGATGTCGATGATCCATACTTTCTTTTTCTCCACAATCATAATGTCTGGTGTGTTATGCTTCAGAATTCGGTCAGTCTGAAGTTGGAAGTCCCACAGTAGTTTTGCTTGCTCATTTTTGACCACTTTTTCGGGCTTATGATCCCACCAGTTCTTTGCCACTGGTAAATGGTAGTTCCGGCACAAGTTCCAGTGGATTATTATTATTATTATTATTATTATTATTATTATTATTATTATTATTACTACTAATAATAATTATTATTGCTCTTTTAGAATAGAATAGAACAACAGAGTTGGAAGGGATCTTGGAGGTCTTCTAGTCCAGTGTTTCCCAACCTTGGCAACTTGAAGATATTTGGACTTCAATTCCCAGAATTCCCCAGCCAGCGAATTCTGGGAGTTGAAGTCCAGATATATTGAAGTTGCCAAGGTTGGGAAACACTGTTCTAGTCGAACCCCCTGCTTACGCAGGAAACTCTACCCGACTTCAGACAAATGATTATCCAGCATCTAAACTTCCAGCATTGGAGCATTCACAACTTCTGCAGGTAAGCTGTTCCATGGATTAATTGTTCTAAGGGTCAGGAAATTTCTCCTTAATTCTCAATTGCTTCTCTCCTTGATTAATTTCCACCCATTGCTTCCTGTCCTACCCTCAGGTGCTTTGGAGAATAATTTGACTCCTTTTTCTTTGTGGCAACCCCTGAGATATTGGCACACTGCTGACATGTCTCCCCTTTTAAAAGACAGATTAGATTTAATGTTGGCATAGCTTGAAATAGTAAAGTTTAGACTTGGGAAAATTATAAGGATCAGAATATAGCTTTTACGGAGATGTGATTCCCAGTTTTACTGATGGTTCAATGACTTACATTTAGAATAACTTTATTGTCACTTTGAATTTGCACTAATCGGCATAGATTAATGAAATGAAATTTTGTTGCATACAGCTCTCAAAGAGTCATCGCCTCGAATAATACATTAGTGATAGTTTCTAGCTCAATATCAGCATATTGACAATTTGAGTATTTATTTTCAGCACAAGACATACTGTTATCTTTGGTTCAATTACTATGTCAACCCAACCTGCCTCCCTCCATCTAAGTGCCTTGACCTTCCAAAACAAATGTAGGTTATTGTTATTGTTATTGAAGGGAAGGGAAGAGAAGAGAAGAGAAGAACAGAGAAGAACAGAGAAGAGAAGAGAAGAACAGAGTTGTAAGAAAACTTGGAAGTCTTCTAGTCCAACCCCCTGCTTAGGCAGGATACCCTACACCACTTCAGACAAATTCAATTCAATTCATTGAATAATGAAAACAATATAACAGTAAACTAAATACTAAAACAGTAAATACTATAGTTATCCAATATTTTCTTTAAAACATCCAGTGTTGGAGTGTTTACAATGTCTGCAGGCAAGTTGTTCTACTCACTATTAAGGAAATTTCTCCTTAGTTCTAAGTTGCTTCGCTCCTGGATTAGTTTCCACCCATTGCTTCCTGTTCTACCTTCAGGTGGTTTGGAGAATAGCTTGACTCCCTCTTCTTTGTGGCAGCCACCCTGGGCCTCATCAAATTTGCATTGTTAGAGACTCCACACACCCACTTTACAGCCTGTTTCTGGGGCACCCTTCTGGGAGGAGGTTTCAAAGTATTTCTACCTGATTGTGAAATAGCTTTGTTTCCTATGGCATATATCTAGTAAACTTGCAATTAAGTGGTTAGGTTAGGTTAGGTTAGGTTTATTGGATTTATATGCCGCCCCGCTCTGCAAACTCGGGGCGGCTCACAACAATAATAAAAAACAGTACAGTACATAATACCAAATCCAATGCCCACCCATCTAGTTACAATTTAAATTAATAATCTCATAAAAACAGTATATATAAAAAATAGGCACACAGTCAATCAATCAACAAAACAACATGGGCAAGGGGGAGGTGTTTTAGTTCCCCCATGCCTGACGGCAAAGGTGGGTCTTAAGGAGTTTATGAAAGGCAGGGAGGGTGGGGGCAATTCTAATCTCTGGGGGGAGTTGGTTCCAGAGGGCCGGGGCCCCCACAGAGAAGGCTCTTCCCCTGGGTCCCGCCAGACGACATTGTTTAGTCGACGGGACCCGGAGAAGGCCAACTCTGTGGGACCTAACCGGTCACTGTGATTCGTGCGGCAGGAGGCGGTCTTGAAGATATTCTGGTCCGGTGCCATGAAGGGCTTTATAGGTCATAACCAACACTTTGAATTATGACCGGAAACTGATGGGCAGCCAATGCAGACTGCGGAGTGTTGGAGTGATATGGGCATACTTGGAGAAGCCCATAATTGCTCTCGCAGCTGCATTCTGCACGATCTGAAGTTTCCGAACACTTTTCAAAGGTAGCCCCATGTAGAGAGCGTTACAGTAGTCGAGCCTCGAGGTGATGAGGGCATGAGTGACTGTGAGCAATGACTCCCGGTCCAAATAGGGCCGCAACTGGCGCACCAGGCGAACCTGGGCAAACGCCCCCCTTGCCACAGCTGAAAGGTGTTTTTCTAATGTGAGCTGTGCATCGAGGAGGACGCCCAAGTTGCGGACCCTCTCTGAGGGGGTCAATAATTCCCCCCCCCAGGGTAATGGACGGACAGATAGAATTGTCCTTGGGAAGCAAAACCCACAGCCACTCCGTCTTGTCTGGGTTGAGTGTGAGTTTGTTGACACCCATCCAGGCCCCAACAGCCTCCAGGCACTGGCACATCACTTCCACTGCTTCGTTGACTGGACATGGGGTGGAGATGTACAACTGGGTATCATCGGCATATTGATGATACCTCACCCCATGCCCTTGGATGATCTCACCCAGCGGTTTCATGTAGATATTAAATAGCAGGGGGGAGAGGACCGACCCCTGAGGCACCCCACAAGGGAGAAACCTCGGGGTCGACCTCTGACCCCCCACTAACACCGACTGCGACCGACCGGAGAGGTAGGAGGAGAACCACTGAAGAACAGTACCTCCCACTCCCAACCCCTCCAGCCGGCGCAGAAGGATACCATGGTCGATGGTATCGAAAGCCGCTGAGAGGTCAAGGAGCACCAGGACAGAGGACAAGCCCCTGTCCCAGGCCCGCCAGAGATCATCCATCAACGCGACCAAAGCAGTTTCCGTGCTGTAGCCGGGCCTGAATCCAGACTGCTGAGGACCTAGATAATCGGCTTCATCCAAGGACCGCTGGAGTTGAAGTGCCACCACCTTCTCGACAACCTTCCCCATGAAGGGAAGGTTGGAGACTGGACGGTAGTTATTAAGCACGGCTGGGTCCAGGGAAGGCTTCTTGAGGAGGGGGCGCACAACCGCCTCCTTATAAAGGGGCGGAAAGGACCCCCTCCCCAAGGAGGCGTTGACAATCTCCTAAAGCCCACTGCAACAATATCGCCAAAAAGGCTTCTAGAGTTGTTAACCTGATCCTACATAGTTTCTGCTCTGGCAATCTCACACTACTCACAAGAGCCTACAAAACTTTTGCCAGACCCATCCTAGAATACAGCTCATCTGTCTGGAACCCATACCACATCTTGGACATCAACACCCTTGAAAACGTCCAAAAATACTTCACCAGAAGAGCCCTTCACTCCTCCACTCGAAACAGAATATCCTACGAAAGCAGACTAACAATCCTAGGTCTAGAAAGCTTAGAACTATGATGCCTAAAATACGATTTAAGTATTGCCCACAAGATCATATGCTGCAAGGTCCTACCTGTCAACGACTACTTCAGCTTCAACTGCAACAACACAAGAGCACGCAACAGATTCAAACTTGATATGAACCGCTACAAACTTGACTGTAAAAAATATGACTTTAACAATCGAGTTGTCGAAGCGTGGAACTCATTACCCGACTCAATTGTGTCAACCCCTAACCCCTAACCCCCAACATTTATCCCTTAGACTATCCACAGTTGACCTCTCCAGGTTCCTAAGAGGCCAGTAAGGGGTGTACATAAGTGCACTAGTGTGCCTTTCATCCCTTGTCCAATTGTCTTTCCTTTATCTCATATATCATATATATTTTCTTCCTTTCATATATCTTCTCCTCTATTTTAGATTTTTCTTTATATATATCACCTCATGTCTATTCTCTTCTATATGTATTGTGTATTGGACAAAATAAACAAATAAACAAAATAAAATTAGTAGCCTGTTAACTTATTCCACGTTGCAAAGATTTATCTTAACCAGTGAAGAGCTACCAAAAATTTTACTACCACGCTGTGGGTGTGGTTTATGCAGGACACCCTGCATTTTCTTTCAACATCATTCAGTGCAAATTGGGTGCTCTGGGGTGGAGCTCCATTTTCACTACTCAACTGCATCCCCCAAGCCATCTGGGCAATAGCCCACCCCTGCGCTCAACCCAGCATTATGACACCCAAAGTCTTCAACATGGTGCAAAACTTCATAAGCCAGGCTCAGTCTTCTAGTCCTTAATGGAAGATTTTGAGGGGGGAAAACTAGCTCTCCATCCTGACATACATAAGTGCAAGAACACAACGGAGACATACTCAATCTCTCAGACCCATCCTCGAATACAGCTCATCTGTTTGGAACCCATATCGCATCTCAGACATTAACACCCTTGAAAATGTCCAAAGATACTTCACCAGAAGAGCCCTTCACTCCTCCACTCGAAAGAGAATACCCTACGAGACTAGACTTTCAATCCTGGGCCTAGAAAGTTTAGAACTAAAACACCTTAAACAAGATCTAAGTGTTGCCCACAAGATGGTATGCTGCAACATCCTGCCTGTCAGTTACTACTTCAGCTTCAACCGCAACAACACAAGAGCACGCAACAGATTTAAACTTAATATTAACCGCTCCAAACTTGACTGTAAAAAATATGACTTTAACAATCAAGTTGTCGAAGCGTGGAACTCATTACCAGACTCAATAGTGTCAACCCCTAACCCCCAACATTTCTCCCTTAGACTATCCACAATTGACCTCTCCAGGTTCCTAAGAGGTCAGTAAGAGACGTACTTCCGCTTCAACCGCAACAACACAAGAGCACACAACAGGTTAAACTTAATATTAACCGCTCCAAACTTGACTGTAAAAAATATGACTTCAGTAACCGAGTTGTCGAAGCGTGGAACTCATTACCGGACTCCATAGTGTCATCCCCAAACCCCCAACACTTTACCCTTAGATTATCTATGGTTGACCTATCCTAAGATTCCTAAGATTCCTAAGAGGTCAGTAAGGGGCGAGTACAAGTGCACTAGAGTGCCTTCCGTCCCCTGTCCTATTGCTCTCCTATATCTCCTATACCTTTCTTCTATTCCTATATCTCTTCTTCTATTCTTTCTTTGATATGTTCTATTACTATATCTTCTTTTCTATTCTTTCATAGATATATTTTTCTATGAGTATCTCCTCTATAACCTTCATCATGCATTTTACTATGTGTATATAGATATATACCCACTAAAACCCTCATTGTGTATTGTTGTGATTCAGCCTGAGGCTCCTCAGGGACCGGCTGGATCTCTGCCGGATCCATGCCCAGAGGAGGAGGACAGTGAACAGGAGGGGGAGGACCAGGCAGACGGGGGAGAGGAACGTCAGGAAGAGGAGGAGGGAGAGCAGCCTGAGACCCCCCCCGGGGGGGGGGGCTCTCCACAGCTAGTAGCCTGGATTCATTGGATGAAGACGCACAGGCTATAATAGACATGAGGCAACGACGAGCAGCTTAAAGACGGGGCCAATTAGAAAGGTATTTCCATCCCTGAATTGGCAACAGCTGGGTTTGGGTGTGGTTCTCCTCAGCAGGGTTGAAAAGGCAGGCCCACCCTTACAGTCTTGTGGAGAGTTATCAATTGGGAGTCCTGTGACCTTGCTTCGATTCTTGGCGTCTCTGATCTTGGCTTGTGGCCTAGAAGTCTTGAAGACTTGGGGGAGGCGTGGGTTTTATTATCTCCAGCGTTGTTTTTGCCAGCAAGAATCCTGTTTTATTGCCTGGCCTTCATGAAACCTCTGTGAAGCTTCATAGTGTTCCTGTCTGTAAGAACAGTTTTTGTTACCTTTGTTTGCTTTGAATTATATAAACTGCCTTTGCTTTTTACCAGTGTGTCTGTTGGTGTTGGCATCTGGGGGGACCCAGACAGAACATGTCTTGGACAAAATAAAATAAAAAATAAAAAATAAGTAATCTCAGTCCAGGTAGGATCTCTTTCAGCTGAAATCAGACTGGAAGAGAATTTCATTTCTTCGCCCACATGGCAAGCTGCATTCATATGTGTAACATCATGGAGTTGTGCGGAAAATACATATTAGATGTTTGGGGATTAAATGGGCTGTCTAGGAATGCACAATAGCTCTGAATTATTTAGCGATGTGGTAGCTAAACCTGAATAATTCTGAAGGGGAAAGTTGGAGGCGGAAAGTTCTGCCTACGTGAGAAAGAAATTCCCCTTTGGCTCCTGCATAGTGTTTGGGTTCAAGCGAAACAAGAGTCAATTTTACCAGGATGAATACTTTTATTGATCCTAGCCTTTGTGCAAAAAAGAATTCAAGTGAGGTCAAAAAAGTTCTTAGTGGAGCAGTCGCATAGCAGGTGATTAAAGTCCTGTCTCTCACTCTAAGTATTCCAGGCTGGCCTTGGGAGGTTTAATACCTCGCCTCAAATCTCCAGTGGATTAGAGCTGACTTTGTAAACACACCTTCACATTTTTTTTTAAAAAGGGCAAAACGAGAAGCACACCATTTATATGCTGGAAATGAGCTACTGGGAGATTAAAAAGGAGCGAAGAACAGCAAGAAGAGTCCATCACTCCTCCTCTCTCAACAAAACACCTCACTCCATCAGATTGAAATGCTGCGATTAGACAATTTTCAACTACATCACCTCCGATCTGATCTAACAGTAGTTCATTAAAATCATATACCAAAATGTCCTTCCTGTTAGTGACTGATTCACCTTCAACCACAACAACACACGAGAACCTAATAGATTCAAACTTAATGTAAACCTCTCCAAACTAGATTGCAGAAAATACGACTTCAGCAATAGAGTGATCAACGCCTGGAACGCATTACCTGACTCTGTGGTTTCTTCCCCAAACCTCAGATTGTCTACAGTTGACCTCTCCCTTTTTCTAAGAGGTTTGTAAGCGGCGTGCATAAGAGCACCATTGTGCTTACCATCCCTGTCCTATTGTCTACTTTTATCATTATTTACTACTTATGTTATGCTTATGCAAACTACAGTCCTATATCTGTTCAACAAAATGATAGATAGATAGATAGATAGATAGATAGATAGATAGATAGATAGATAGATAAATGATAGATAGATAAATAAATAAATGATTGATAGATAGATAGATAGATAGATAGATAGATAGATAGATAGATAGATAGATAGATAGATAGATAAATGATAGATAGATAAATAAATGATAGATAGATAGATAGATGATAGATAGATGATAGATAGATAGATAGATAGATAGATAGATAGATAGATAAATGATAGATAGATAGATACATAGAGAGAGAGAGAGAGATGATAGATAAATAAATAAATGATAGATAGAGATAGATAGATAGATAGATAGATAGATAGATAGATAGATAGATAGATAAATGATAGATAGATAAATAAATAAATGATTGATAGATAGATAGATAGATAGATAGATAGATAGATAGATAGATAGATAGATAGATAGATAGATAGATAAATGATAGATAAATAAATAAATGATAGATAGATAGATAGATAGATAGATAGATAGATAGATAGATAGATAGATAGATAGATAGATAAAGAGTTTGTTTGGTTTCCTATAGCCCTTTCTTTGTTGCTAACTAGGATGGAGGTCCTAGTGGGATGATCCATATCCACCATACAAAACATGATCATACTTCACCTAATGCGTTCTGTTGTGACAATGTTTTTTTAAAAGAACCCAGCTTCTGAACTTGGGGAGATTTGGCTCCCTGCTTGAAGACGTCTCTCGTCTTCCTCTTTATCTTTGTGACATGCACACTCTCGATTCGCATCTGGGTCATTAAATAACAATCCCATGAGGGGAGGGGGGGAGCCTGACACTCAATTCATCTTGCTTTGCATGAGTGCTCTTTATGTCAGGGGAACAATGTAACATTGTTCTTTTTTATATTGTCTCCAGAAATTCCAACTCCCAACTCAGCAGCCAGGTACCAGATGAAAAATATATATATATTAAGCTGGGAAGAGGATAAACAAGAAAGAAATTGTATCTCTGGGGTGACATATTCCCCCAATAGTTGAGGGGCTGCCATAAAGAAAAGGTGCTCAACCTATTGTAGAATGTATTTATTTGTTTGTTTGTTTAATTTTGTCAAGTACAATGTTATATGCATGATATTGGTGCTAATAATAGAGAAACATTAGGACAGGGATGGTAGACACATGGTGCCCTTATGCACGTCCCTTACTGATTTCTTAGGAATCAGGTGAGGTCAACAGTGGATAGTCTAAGGATAAAGTTTTGGGGGTTTAGTGATGATAGAGGGGCGGCATACAAATCCAATAAATTATTATTAAATTATTATTATTATGACACTACGGAGTCAGGAAGTGAGTTTCTTGCATTAACTACTCCATTGCTAAAGTCGTATTTCCTACAGTTGAGTTTGGAGCGGTTTACTTTGAGTTTGTATCTGTTGTGCGCCCGTGTATTGTTGTGGTTGAAGCTAAAGTAGTCGTTGACAGGAAGGACATTGTAGCAAATATAGAGTTGAGTTGAGTAGAGTAGAGTAGGGTAGAGTAGAGTAGGGTAGGGTAGAGTAGGGTAGGGTAGGGTAGGGTGGAGTGGAGTAGAGTAGAGTAAATAGAATAGAATAGAATAGAATAGAATAGAATAGAATTTTATTGGCCAAATGTGATTGGATACACAAGGAATTTGCCACTGGTGCATATGCTCTCGGTGTCCATAAAAGAAAGCATACATTCATCAAGAATCATGAGGTATAACACTTAATGATTGTCATAGGGTTCAAATCACTTAATGGTTGTCATATTTTGCGCAGAAGCAAAAAAATTGATGAAATTTCACACCCGTTCCCTTGTGAAATTTTGCCTCCTGATCATGCACAGAAGCAAAATGTCACTGGGACATGTATGTGCGCGCACATGAGAAGCGAAACTGTGCGCATAGCTCAAATTTCGCTATTGGTGTGGCATTCTTATCTGTACTGGCAACAACCCGCTACTGGATGTAACAAAGCATTACTATGCCTCCAGCATCCCGCCAGTCTTATGAGGGAGGATATTCCCAAGAAAACTGCTTGAGCTTGACTTGAGGCGCTCTTTACAGGCCACCCAGAATCTCAGATGGAGTGAGGTTTACCTCTTCATCTTCCCTTAGAAAACCCTCATGAGCCTTACCGAGCATCAACTCCGGGAACAAAGTCGAGAAGAAATCCATGCTTTTCAATTTTCAAGTCTGCCCTTCGTTATGCTTTGTGTGAAGTTTATCCACCAGATTACCAAAGATTATACTTTAACCTGTATTTCATCTCAACTAAATAGGCCTCTTCTTGCCGCTGGAAAATTCAATTCCCCTGCTTTGAAGAAGAAAAGGGAGGTGAGGTGGGTAAGAGAAAAGTATTACATATTGCCAAGCTGTAGGAACTTATTTTTTTTTTCCTAAGGGGGTAGTGGCTGCCAGGGGAAATTTATAACTTCACATTTTTGTTTCCCATTTAATTTTTATTTTAATCTGATATTTTAATTCATACTTCTTTGTGTATTTCTATCTGTCTGCCTATTTACCCGCTGGTAAGGAATGGAATTCATCACTCTAGTTTGTTGTTTGTTTTCAATTAATTCTATCGTGATTGTCCACGTTGCATAGCCCAGAAGCTTTTACAATGCTTTTAAAACTTTAAATCTTTAGTAAGTGTTTGCATTTGATTAGTTTATGCTCCGATGCTACTTCCAGCCTTTTTCAAATATTTGTCGTCCTCATTTCCTTAGGCACTGTAATATGATGAAGCCAAAAATAAATTATTTGAAATAATAGGGCTTTCCCATTTCAATTGTTTACATTTGTTTGTTTCCTTGTTTCTTGATTCTTTGTTTATTCCTACAAATACCAAGTCTCTTTTTTTTTGATTGACCAACTGTTGATTCATTAGCCATGAATTGACCAACCAGCTTCTTGCCTAAGTCTGACATAATGGAGAGAGACAGAGAGAAAGAGAGAGAGAGAGAGAGAGAGAGGGAGACAGAGAGACAAAAGTCACCTGCTTGAATGTTATGTCATTAAGGAAGGACACAATAGCAATCTGGTTTAGAATACATGAAATAATTTTTATTCCACAGATATAATTCAATCTCGCTTCCTTTGGAAGAAAACCACCCCCCATGCATTTAAGTGTAAACGTGTCACTATGAAAACCACTATATAATGTATTGGTAAGGCCACAGTTAGAATACTGCTTTCAGTTTTGGCCACCACGATGTAAAAAGGATGTTGAGACTCTGGAAAGAGTGCAGAGAAGAGCAACAAAGATGATTAGGGGGCTGGGGGCTAAAACATAGGAAGAACAGTTGCAGGGACTGGGCATGGCTAGTTTAATGAAAAGAAGGACCAGGGTGGATATGATTGCAGTGTTCCAGTATCTCAGGGGTTGCCAAAAAAGAAGAGGGAATCAAATATTCTCCAAAGCACCTGAGGGTAGAACAAGAAACAATAGGTGGAAAGTAATAATAATAATAATAATAATAATTATTATTATTATTATTATTATTATTATTATTATTATTATTATTATTATTATTATTGTTGTTGTTGTTATTATTAATTGGATTTGTATGCCACCCCTCTCCGTAGACTCGGGGCGGCTAACAACAATGATAAAAACAATATGTGACAATCCAATAATAAAACAACTAAAAACCCTTATTTATAAAGCCAAACATACACACAAACATACCATGCATAACTTGTAATGGCCTAGGGGGAAGGAATATCTCAACTCCCCCATGCCTGACGGTATAAATGAGTCTTGAGTAGTTTACGAAAGACAGGGAGGGGAGAGGGGGGAAAATCAAGGAGAGAAACAACTTAGAACTCAGGAGAAATTTCTTGACAGTCAGAACAAATAACCAGTGGAACTGCTTGCCTCCAGAAGTTGTGAATACTCCACCTCTAGAAGTTTTAAGATGTTGGGTAAGTGGTGTAGGGTTTGCTGCCTAAGCAGGGGGTTGGACTAGAAGACCTCCAAGGTCCCTTTCAACTCTGTTGTTGTTGTTGTTTATTTATTAATTAATTATTTGGATTTGTATGTGTTTTTTATATTATTATTATTATTATTATTATTATTATTATTATTATTATTATTATTATTATTATTATTGCGACCCAGTCTATTGAATCACCAAGAGTTGGACACAAATGAATGGACCTCCTCCTCCTCCTCCTCCTCATCACTGATACCTGGAAGAAGAATAGGGTGTCAAGGTAAAAAGTCATCGCAACCCATCCTGTTCTACTCCTGAAACTACATAAAAATTATACCGCATCTCCCAATGAACTCGATGTGAACTTTGTTGCATTATGCCTGATTTCCTTCATGTCTCCCAGTTGTCATTCCAATGATAACACAGAGTTGCATAAGCCGAAAGGACAGCATTGTTGCGACAGACAGCGCATTAAATTTTAAGGGTGGTTTTGTTGAAAGACAAATCTGACAAGTAATTCAAAACAAATTCATTTTTTTCTATCGGTCTAGAGTTTATTTCTGAGATGAGAATAAAAGTGATGCTTTTTAAAAACCTCCTGGTGACTATAATAGAATAGAATAACAGAGTTGGAAGGGACCTTGGAGGTCTTCTAGTCCAACACCTACTTAGGCAGGAAACCCTACAGCACTTCACACAAATGGCTATCCAACATCTTAAAAACTTCCACTGTTGGAGCATCCCCAACTTCTGGAGGCAAGCTGTTCCACAGATTACTTGTTCTAACTGTCAGGAAATTTCTCCTTACTTCTATGTTGCTTTTCTCCTTAATTACTTTACACGGATTGGTTCTTGTCCTGCCCCCAGGTGCTTTGGAGAAGGAGGGAAGGAAGGAAGGAGGGAGGGAGGGAGGGAGGGAGGGAGGGAAGGAAGGAAGGAAGGAAGGAAGAAAGGAAGGAAGGAAGGAAGGAAGGAAGGTGTCAAGCTGGTGCAGAAGTTGGTGATAAATTAATGGGCTTGTCACACTATTTTGGAAGACCTGATGTTTATGGGACCTTGGGAGGGGTGATTTTCAGGAGATGCAGCCTGAATGCAGGAGAGGCATACAAATCTAACAAATTGTTGTTGTTGTTGTTGTTGTTGTTGTTGTTGTTGTTATTGTTATTGTTATTGTTATTGTTATTGTTATTGTTATTGTTATTGTTATTGTTATTGTTATTGTTATTGTTATTGTTATTGTTATTGTTATTGTTATTGTTATTGTTATTGTTATTGTTATTGTTATTGTTATTGTTATTGTTATTGTTATTGTTTTATTTAGTTCAAATGTTACCTGGAACTTTGAAGGAAGGAAGGAAGGAAGGAAGGAAGGAAGGAAGGAAGGAAGGAAGGAAGGAAGGAAGGAAGGTTCCCCCAGAGATTAGAACTGCCCCCACCCTCCTTGCCTTTCGTAAAGTTCTTAAGACCCATCTCTGCGTTAGGCATGGGGGAACTGAGACATCTCCCCCGGGCCTATACAGTTTATACATGGTATGTTTGTGTGTATGCTTGCTTTTAATAATGGGGTTTTTAGTGTTTTTTAAATTATTAGATTTGTTCTTACATTGTCTTTGTTATTGTTGTGAGCCGCCCCGAGTCTACGGAGAGAAGTGGCATACAAATCTAATAAATAAAATAAAATAAATAAATGAAGGAAGGAAGGAAGGAAGTAGGGAGGGAGGGAGGGAAGGAGGGAAGAAGGAAGGAGATTGTAGTGGAGTGAGTGAGAGTGTCAGGGAAGTCCAGCCTTAGCACTTGGCCACTATAGGTGCCCCTGACATAAGTGTCACGCCCACCTTGGCCACGCCCACACACATCCCAGGCCACGCCCACCCATCGCCTTCTGAGGTCAATGAAATCAAATTTGACACCCCTGGGCTAGATGCTTGCAGCAAGTGCCTCACTTAGCCTTTCAGTAAATATCTTGAACATCAGTTTGTGGAGCAGTTGTTGAAATGGCATTGAACACAGCAGTTACTTATTATGACTCTTGTTCTACAGTCTAAGGCAGATGGGATGCTGGAAGTCAGATGCCCCATTAATTCAGGAACTGATTCCATTTGTGGTTCTCATGAAATCTCGCAAATATATGCCTAGCTAATAGGTTAAAGAGTTAGAAGGAGAAAAAAAAGGACCTATTATGATGCATCTTCCGTGCGTTTCATTTTTATTATTTTTCCAATGCTCGGGACGAGCTAAAATGGTTTCCCACCTCTTTCTCAAACTGTGCTGAAAAACAGCTTCGACTTTCCAGTAAATTATTCATTTCCAGTATTTTTATGCTGCCTTTCCGGAATTATCAAGGTAGACTTCATATAATAGCTATTAAAAATATAAAACAAAACAAGATAAGATCGTATGAAACAGCAGTGGTCAAAACCTTTAAAAACACACACACACATGAGATAAACTAGCGTTTAAAAGGCTAAATGGGAAAGACAACTCCGAGACCCCTTTCTGGAAATAGAAGAAAAGGGGATAGTCACAAATCCTGGGTGTATTTTATTTTCCGAGGCTGGTAGAGAAAACTCTTTGCTAAATATCAAGTAATGGACCTCTGTGCATGGGGATTTTTCAAATGCTGCAGATCTTATAAAAACTTGTAGGAAACTGCTGTTAAGTGGATTCTCATACTGGATCCTATGCCATTTAGAACTATAAATTCAACACCTGGAAATAAGCCTGAAAGACAGTTGACAATGTAAAACAGAACATTACTCCATGACACTCAGTATTTGCAGTGACCAGTTATAGGCTCCTATGGGTACGGTCAAATACCGCAGAACCGGTAGAAAATTTTTGAATTTTTTTTCCGTTTTTCCCCTTCTGGGCTCTGGGTATGTTTTTCCTATCACAGTAAATGAGGTTGATTGTGTATAATAGAAACATAGAAACATAGAAGACTGACGGCAGAAAAAGACCTCATGGTCCATCTAGTCTGCCCTTACACTATTTTCTGTATTTTATCTTACAATTGATATATGTTTATCCTAGGCATGTTTAAATTCAGTTACTGTGGATTTACCAACCACATCTGCTGGAAGTTTGTTCCAAGGATCTACTACTCTTTCAGTAAAATAATATTTTCTCATGTTGCCTTTGATCATTCCCCCAACTAACTTCAGATTGTGTCCCCTTGTTCTTATGTTCACTTTTAGAAGAGCTTTTAGAAGAGCTCTGTGTGTGTACATACACATACAGTTTATATAGTAGATAATGCATATTTTTGTGTGCCTGTGTGTAATATGTATGTACACATATGGCATGTATACATAGAATTAAAGAGTATATTTTGGATGTTCAGTAATAGCAAATAGATAGGGTAATTGTATCTCTTTGAGGTGAGGAGAGGCCAGGCACCCTAACTCGAACCCAAACCCTTAATGTGAGTGACATCAAGCTGGCCACCTTAAACCGGTCACATCATCACCCCTGGTCACATGATCATCAAGCCAATCCCATCTGGTCACATGGCTGACAAATCACACCCTAGCACAAACAATTTGGCCTCTTTGAAAGTCTGAGAGGTCTGCCATTTCTAGAAGGTTTCCTTAAATTTCCTTAAATTTCTGTAAAAAAAAAAAGTAGTTTAAAAAAACATATCAAATAACAGAATTTTAAAAAACCCATTAAAATCCGACCATTATAAAACTTGGAAATACTTCTATAATTGGTTTAAGAGAAGAAACAAAAACTTAAATTGAAATACAATAATAACAATACTTTATATCCTTTTTATTTTATAAGAAAAATTATAAAAGATCTATATACAATATATATTTTTCAGGAAACATTTGTATGAATTTAAATAAATTAAACATGAATGAAAGAAGGAAATGATTAATGGAATAGGGACAACCTAAAGGAGAAAATGGAAGATACTGTGGTTATGAGATACTTCACCAGAAGATAATTTAAAACTATATGATGATTTATAATTTACCCCCTGAAGGGAATTTAAGTACAAATACTATATATTATACTATATGTTAATTGTTATTGTTATCATTGTTTAGTGTACTTAAATAAGTAATTATATTATAAGAATTCTTTTTGTTTGTTTCTTTCTATGTTTGTCTGTCTGTTAGTATGTGTTAATTTGGCATTGTTTCAACTTATGATTTATACCATTTATTTTATTTGTGTAAATGTGTATATATGTAATAAAAAATATTTTCTAAAAAAAAAATATGTCAAGTTTTGATTGATTTGAACATGTTCAAACATTATGATGCCAAAAAGTCAAGTGTTTCCATTTTTGTGTCCACCCCCTGTATATTGTCGTTGTATATTCCAACAAAACGGGGTTCTGTTCGCCTGTTTAGTGTGTTCTCCCTGATGAATCATTTATGCGGGCTAATCCTGGCAGAAGGAAAATAGAGAAACTAGCACCAGCAGCCAGTTTTCAGGGAAGAAGAAAAATCTCCACTTCCTGTCCCCCGAGAGCTTTATTGTATTTGACACAATTATAATTATGCATTTGACACAATTATACATTTGACACAATCATAATTATATATTGGACACAATTACATAGCTCTAATTATAATAAGCTAGAGATTTTTTTTTTCTTTGAGAGGTGATTTTTGGGTTCGTCAAATATTTTATTACAGGGGCGACCAAGAGAAAGTGTGAAGGTACGTTGTGACTATTCACACAGCATGCTGGGATTTTGCTGGTCCTAATCTTGTTTCGCTGGGTTGAACAAATCCAGCCAATGAGATTAGTTCAATGTACTGTATAAACCAGGCAATTGACTAGCCTAGTAAATCAACATTAATCTAAATTTAGCAAGTTGTACCAATGCCAAAGTCTTCTATTCCCTGCCTTTAAATCTTGCATGCTAATTAAATAGTAGGTCAGTTCTGAATCATGCTGTATTGTGTATTTCCTAACGCTATAGAATTGGTTAACAACGGTACTCTTTGGTAAGATTCTCTGGTGACGCATTGACCACAATGCTATATTGAAATATCAAGATATTGAGTCCAAAAACGGGCTACAAGAATGATGGAAGGTCTTAAGCATAAAACGCATCAGGAAAGACTTAATGGACTCAATCTGTATGGTCTGGAAGACAGAAGGAAAAGGGGGGACATGATCGAAACATTTAAATATGTTAAAGGGTTAAATAAGGTTCAGGAGGGAAGTGTTTTTAATAGGAAAGTGAACACAAGAAGAAAGGGGACACAATCTGAAGTTAGTTGGGGGAAAGATCCAAAGCAACATGAGAAAATATTATTTTACTGAAAGAGTAGTAGATGCTTGGAACAAACTTCCAGCAGACGTGGTTGGTAAATCCACAGTAACTGAATTTAAACATGCCTGGGATAAACATAGATCCATCCTAAGATAAAATACAGGAAATAGTATAAGGGCAGACTAGATGGACCATGAGGTCTTTTTCTGCTGTCAGTCTTCTATGTTTCTATGTTTCTAAGTTCCCGAGCCCAGGAATGTTGAAAGGTAGGTATTGAGGAAAGGTGATAAAATTTGAACTAATGTCCTCTATGGTAATAGACTAGAATCGAATAACAGAGTTGGAAGGGACATTGGAGGTCTTCTAGTCCAACCCCCTACCCAAGCAGGAAACCCTACACCACTTCAGACAAATGGTTATTCAACATCTCCTTAAAAACTTCCAGTGTTGGAGCATTCACAACTTCTGGAGACAAGTTGTTCCTTTGATTAATTGTTTTAACTTTCAGGAAATTTCTCCTTTGTTCCAACTTGCTTCTCTCCTTGATTAGTTTCCACCCATTGTTTGTTGTCCTACCCTCAAGTACTTTGGAGAATAGTTTGACTCCCTCTTCTTGGTGGCAACCTCTGAGATATTTGAACACTGCAATCATGTCATCCCTCGTTCTTCTTTTCATCAGAGTAGATGTACCTAGTTTCAGCAACCATTCTAATATTTGAAGCCAAGTTTAGAATTGTTAGTTCTTTTTTGTAGCCATTTTTTCCTCCTTTAATCAGATATTCTAGCAAACAAGATAAAAATCAAAGCTCTCCTACACAATAGTCTCTTCCCAGATGTTCTAGACCAGTGATGGCAAACCTATGGCATGGGTGCCACAGGTGGCACGCAGAGCCATATATGCAAGCCATTTATTGATTGATTGATTGATTGATTGATTTTGTCCATTGCACAATGAGAGTTATATTGGGTATACATATAGTAAATATATAATGAAGGTTATAGAGGATACACTCATAGTAAAGTATATCTAAGAAAGAAGAGAAGAGAAGAAATAGGAATAAAATATATCAGTGAAAGAATAGAATAAATATAGGAAAGAAGAATGGTATAGGAGATATAGGAGAGCAATAGGACAGGGGACGGAAGGCACTCTAGTGCACTTATGCACACCCCTTACTGACCTCTTAGGAATCTGGAAAGGTCAACCGTGGATAGTCTAAGGGTAAAGTGTTGGGGGTTTGGGGATGACACTACAGAGTCTGGCAATGAGTTCCACACTTCGACAACTCGGTTACTGAAGTCGTATTTTTTACAGTCAAGTTTGAAGCGGTTAATATTAAGTTTAAATCTATTGTGAGCTCTTGTCTTGTTGCGGTTGAAGCTGAAGTAGTCACCGACAGGCAGGATGTTGCAGCATATGATCTTGTGGGCAATACTTAGATCTTGTTTAAGGCGTCTTAGTTCTAAACTTTCTAGGCCCAGGATTGAAAGTCTAGTCTCGTAGGCTATTCTGTTTCGAGTGGAGGAGTGAAGGGCTCTTCTGGTGAAGTATCTTTGGACATTTTCAAGGGTGTTAATGTCTGAGATGCAATATGGGTTCCAAGCAGCCCTACCTCAGATCCAATGTGCCTGTGTATGCCAGCCAGCTAACTTTTGTCTAACACAGAGACTCTGGAATGGCATTTTTGGCTTCCAGAGACCCTCTGGGGTGATGGGGAGGGCATTTTTACCTTCCTTTGGCTCCAGGGAAGCTTTTGCAGTCTGGGGAGGTTGAAGCATGGACTTACTGGGCACACAAGAAGTTGGGAAAGGAGGCCTTTTCCGGTCTTCAGAGGGGCTCAGGGGTGTGGGGGGAGATGTTTTTGCCCTCCCCAGGCATTTAATTATTTTATTTATTCATTCATTCATTCATTCATTCATTCATTCAATCATTTATTGTTAGAGTTGGAGGGACCATGCGGGTCATCAAGTCCAACCCCCTGCCTAAGCAGGAACCCTATAGTATCCCAGCCAAATGGCAGTCCAATTTCCTCTTTAAAATGTCCAGAGTATTGGAGTTCACAACGTCCACTGGTAGGTTGTTCCACTGGTTTTATCGTTCTGACCGTCAGGAAGTTCTTCCTTATTTCCAGGTTGAATCTCTCTTTGGTTCCAGTCATTGTTCCTCGTCCGGCCCTCCAGTGCCCTGGAGAATAAAGTGATCTTAAGATAAGGGAGGAGGCATGGAGGAAAGTTTGTGTGTTCTAATTGCTAAAGATAAAGAGAGAGGAATGTGAATACACTCCAAGACCAGGGAAGTCTTAATACCACTCTACTACGCCCTGTGACATCCCCTCCTATACTTGTAGACTGCTATCATGTCCGCTCTGGCCCTCCTTTTCTCTAGGCTATCCATGCCCAGTTCCCCCAGTCTCTCTTCGTAAGTCTTGGTTTCCAATCCCTTAATCATCTTGGTTGCTCTTTTCTGCACCTTCTCCAGAGTTTCAATGTCTCTTTTGAAGTGTGGTGACCAGAATTGAATACAGTACTCCAGGTGTGGTCGGACCAGGGCATAGTAGAGTGGTATTAAGACTTCCCTGGTCTTGGAGTGTATTCACATTCCTCTCTCTTTATCTTTAGCAATTAGAGCACACAAACATTCCTCCATGCCTCCTCCCTTATCTTAAGATTTATGTCCATACAGCGTAGTTCAAAAGCACCAGGAATAGCTGCGAAATAATGTCTTTTTTGAAGTGTGGTGACCAGAACTGAACACAGTACTCCTTTGGCTCCAGTACTCCTTTATGGGTGTGGGCACTTGTGCTTGCACACTCTTTCAGCACCCAAGGGGAAAAAAAGGTTTGCCATCACTGTTCAAGACTCGGAACCTTCACTGCAGTTCTTGGATGATCCTACATAGCTTAACATTAAACATGAGACTGATTGTAATTTGTCTTTAGAGTCTTTAGGAGACTCATTCAGGTTTAAACTGAGCCACACCAGTTATAAGGGGACATTTTTTTTCTTCCCTGTAGCCTAGCCAGTGAGATCATGACTGTGCCATGCACCAGTTCTGAAAAGCAAACCTTTCTAAGGAACGTAGATTCAAAAAATGCAAATCTTCCCGTGAAGCTATGATTGATGCTTTAGCGGCGTCCTCTAATCTAAAAATCTCTTGTCGAGAGTGTTCTATCTATTCAAATTCTGATTTCAGGGGCTTTCCTCCATGCTCAAATTATGATCTGTGTAGACTGCAGTCACATGTTCCAGCGCCGAAGCAATGGGCCGTTGCAAATCTATTTTCAAGGCATTCTGCATCAGAAAACTCTCTCGCTTTTTTTTAGTAGTGTTGCCAAGTATTATCTAACAACTGAATGACACAGTCACATTGATGTTAATTATCCAAGCATGATTGCATCCTGACTGGTCAGTGGCTGAGAATGAATGCTATTCATTTTAATAAATGCACGGGGCATTTTTTTTTTCTGCTTTCCTTCTATCCAGCCAACAAGAGATGGATATATTTTTTTTGAATCCCAAAGTCTGTTCCACCTGAGCAACGGTGTGCATCCAAGAGCTACGTGTTATTCATTGAATTAACCCCCAATTATAATCTTTAACTTTTGTCCTTTAAAGAGAGAGAGAGAGAGAGAGAGAGAGAGAGAGAGAGAGAGACATATCAGAAGTGTGAGTTATTTCACAAGGGATTGCTTATCACTTACAAGCTATCCTGGTTTCACGCTCCAAAAAGACCTGGACTTTGTCTCAGACTGGTCTAACACCTGACAACTACAAATATCAACCAACAAATGCTCTACCCTCCACATCGTCAAAAAGAATCCAAACCTCATATACGAACTGAATAAACAAACTCTCACAGCCAACCCCCACTCAGTAAAAGACCTTGGAATACTAATATCAAATGACCTAAGTGCTAAAGCCCACTGCAACAATATCGCCAAAAAGGCTTCTACAGTAGCTTCTGATCCTACGTAGCTTCTGCTCCGGCAATCTCACACTACTCACAAGAGCCTACAAAAGGTTCGCCAGACCCATCCTTGACTACTGCTCATCTGTCTGGAACCCATACCACACCTCAGACATTAACACCCTTGAAAACGTCCAAAGATATTTCACCAGAAGAGCCCTTCATTCTTCCACTCAAAACAGAATATCCTACGAAAATAGACTAACAATCCTGGGTCTAGAAAGCCTAGAACCACGGCGCCTAAAACACGATTTAAGTATTGCCCACAAGATCATATGCTGCAATGTCCTACTGGTCAATGACTACTTCAGCTTCAACCGCAACAACACAAGAGCACACAACAGATTCAAACTTAATACGAACCACTCCAAACTTGACTGTAAAAAATATGACTTTAACATTCAAGTTGTCAAAGAGTGGAACTCACTACCGGACTCAATAGTGTGAACCTTTAACCCCCAACATTTCTCTCTTAGACTATCCACGATTGACCTCTCCAGGTTCCTAAGAGGCCAGTAAGGGGCGTACATAAGTGCACTAGTGTGCCTTTCGTCCCCTGTCCAATTGTCTTTCCTTTATCTCATATATCATATATATTTTCTTCCTTTCGTATATCTTCTCCTCTATTTTTAACTTTTATCCTTATATATATTACTTCATGTCTATTTTCTTCCCATGTATTTGTGTATTGGACAAATGAATGAATAAATGAATGAATGAATGAATAAATAAATAAATAAATAATATCTAAAGAGCTCTTGACAGAAGGCGTTTATTTACCCAGCTATGGGCTACTATTAATTGGCTTGCTGTTCCTGGGAGAATATTTCCAATACCCCAAATTTAAAGTGGTTGAGTAAAACATTCTTCATAGAGTTGAAGATGTATCTGTCACCTTACTGCATATTTCATTGGAGGTTAGAACCTCTTGTTTTCTATCTTCAGTCCTATCAAAAGTAACAGTTCATAAGCTAGCATTCTGAAAGACTTACTGGATATGGTCAGATTTTTTTCTAAGTGCACAAATTGCTCACAATAGACTTAAAGTTTGAGGTTGCAAAAGAATAATTATGGAAGCCCTTGAAATAGAGACACCCCCCCTCCCCATAACATGAATAAAGGTGATGATACCTCCTGTCTACCAGACATCTGGAAAGTAGCCCTAATCAATAAATGAATCGCAGCCATGAACAACACAGGAGGCCAGCCTCAATCACCCTCACCAGACCCAAACCCACACCCACCCTACAGACAAAATACAACCGCCACCCAGAAACCAAACCACAGCAGCGCCTCCAACTGCTACACCCCCCTCCGACACACACAAAGCAAACTGACATACGCCATAAACACATAGCCAGACCACAAACTCACAGCCAAACCAAAACCCGTGATGTTACACCACAGACATACATTACAAAACAGCTGACTAGTCTACAGGCATCAATTGCAATAACTACTCAGGATGTCACCCCTAATCTGCAAACATCAACTAATCTGCATACAACTGCATCAATTACTCAAGGTGTTACTTCATCAACTCATCAGGATGTTTCAACACAGCCAACCAACCCGCTTGCAGCAGCTGAGCCAGCACTCCACATCCACCCACCAGTATTTATAGAGGGACGGCATCTCAGACCATGCTTTGTTTGCCTGAGCACAAAGCCGAAAGCACCAGCCTGAAGATGACGAGTGGGACCTTATCGAAATGTCTCCAAGATTCTATCAACCTTACATGGGAAAAGATCCGAATATGCCCTGTTAGAAGCTGATTCAAAGGCAAGCTTGTGGTTTAGAGGTTAATATGCTGCCTTGCATGCAGAAGACTACAAGTTCAAATCTCAGTAAGGGTATGTCTAGCTGACAAGGCCATAACAAGGTCGAAATAGATCTATACTAGACTCCCTTCCTTTCCACTATCAGCAAAATATGTAACCGTGTGTGTGTGTGTGTGTGTGTACACACACAAACATTCATACATATGTATGCTTCTACCATATACCAGGGTGACTCGACAAAAAAAAGTCACACATAATCCTTTCCTGGTAGAAGCTGATACAGGAGGCGAGCCTGTAGCCTAGAGGCTAAGGCCACTGCCTTACAAGGCAGAGCCCCAGGTTCAAATCCCAGTAAGGGTGTTGCTACCTGATGAAGGCAAAGAAGCCCAAAATAGATCAATGGTAGTCTCCCTTCCTTTTTATTATCATCAAAAATATGTTACACATACCGGTACATACATACATACATACATACATACATACATACATACATGCATGCATGCATGCATGCATACATACAATTGCTTTAAAGAGGTGAGGCAAATGCTCTGTTCACTGCCTGCCTTTCAGAACAAATTCAGGATATTGTTCAGAGCCTGTTTATTTATCCCTTCCAAGTCAGACCATATAAAAGTCCATCACTTTTTAAAAATCAGCTGCAGTTAATAGGACGCCATCAAAGTGAAGCCCCCTAAGTTACTTCCTGCGGTCTCTTTTATTGTTTAGGAATCTAGAAGACAGAGTGAGCCCTGCAGGACATAAATTTCTCAGCTAGAAAGGTTGAGCTTCCCTCCCAAAAAAAGGCATTTTCACTCTCTCTTCCTGTTTCAGTAAGTCTCAAAGGGGAGATGAGAACAAGTTAGATGCCCAAGTAATAGAGACCACAATGGAGAGAAAGGCAAGATACTGGCTTGTTTGTAGCCCACACCGATAAAAGACACTTGACTTACTGCATTCACAGCGGGAAGTAGAACATTAGATCTTGGCCAGGTAGAGCAAAGTTTCCTTTGGGCTTAATTCAACACTGGGTGATTGATGCAGATGTACAAGGCTTTGGCATTCCTCAACATCATTGCAGGCAGAAAAGGCCAAGATTTCCCAGCTGAGAAAAGGAGAAACATGGTTTTGCAACTTCATAGGAAAGGCCAAAAGGTGGCTACATGCCTTTTCCACAGATGCGGAACCAGCAATTAGGATCTGAACTTAACGATTCTCCGTTGCATCTCCTAATTGTGACTGACTGGGCAGCATGTGGTCAGTCTAACAATCTGACCCGGAGACCGCTGCTAGAGAGAGCAAGGCAAATTAGATGTGGTTTCATCGCCCACTCTCTTCTACTATGTCTACAGCTTTCCCAACAGGCACCTTGGAAGAATGCCAGAACTGGACAGATAAATAGAGAGAAATGAAAGAATTCTGATCTTGGAATACAGAAATAAAAGAGCCTAACCCAAAGGGGATTTTTAGGGAGGCAACTGGACTTTCTTGGTTTTTTTTCCTTTTGATTATGTTTTGCTCCTCACCTAAGGAGTGTCTTCATTTCTGACATGATAGTGGGGAGTGGAAGGATTTATATTCCTTGCAGACAGATGGTCATTTTCATCTTTTTAGAGGGTCCTTGAAGCACTTAGAGGTTTATCTGTATCTTCAGGGTCAGCTGTGTGGTGATCCTGGTTCCTGAAGTCTTCAACATTTTTTTTTCCTCTGGAAATTCATTCCTAGAGTAGAGTAGAGTGGAGTAGAACAGAACAAAACAGCACAACAGAGTTGGAAGGGACCTTAGAGAACTTCTAATCCAATCTCCTGCTTAGGCAGGAAACCCTACACCACTTCAGACAAAGGGTTATCGAACATCTTCTCAAAAGCATTCACAACCTCCATGGATTAATAGTCAGGAAATTTCTCCTTAGTTCTGAATTGCTTCTCTCCTTGATTAGTTTCTACCCATTCAGGTGCTTTGCAGAATAGTTTGACTCCCTCTTCTTGGTGGAAACCACGGAGACATTGGAGCATTGCTATCATGTCATCCCTAGTCCTTCTTTTCATTAAACTAGACTTACCCAGTTCCTGCAAATATTCTTCATATGTTTTAGCCTCCAGTCCCCTCATCCTCTTTGTTGCTCTTCTCTGCACTCTTTCTAGAGTCTCAACATCCTGTTTGCATCGTGGCGACCAAAACTGAATGCAGTATTCCAAGTGTGTCTTTACCAAGGCATCACCAGAAGAGCCCTTCACTCCTCCACCCAAAACAGAATACCCTACGAAACTAGACTTACTATCCTGGGTCTAGAAAGCTTACATCTACAACGCCTTAAACATGATCTAAGTATTGCCCACAAGATCATATGCTACAATGTCCTCCCTTACTTCAGCTTCAACCACAACAACACAAGAGCACACAACAGATACAAGCTTAATATTAACCGCTCAAAATGGGACTGTAAAAAATACAACTTTAGTAATCGGGTTCTTGAAGCGTGGAACTCATTACTGGACTCCGTAGTATCTTCCCCTAACCCCCAACATTTTACCCTTAGACTGTCCACAGTTGACCTCTCCAGGTTCCTAAGAGGTCAGTAAGGGGCTTGCATAAGTGCCTCCCATCCCCTGTCCTATTGTCTCTCCTATATCTCCTATATCGTATCTACTATTTCTTCTATTCTATTCCTCTTTTAATACTCTCATAATATTCTTCTATTCTCTTATTGATATATTCTATTCCTTTATTTTCACTTCTATTCTTTCTCTAATATATTTTACTCGAATATATCCTCCATAACCTTCATTGTGTATTATTGTGCATTGGACAAATAAATAAATAAATAAATAAAGAAAAATAAAGAAAGAAATCATAAAGTGGTATCAACACTTCACCTGATCTTGTTTCCGTCCTTCTGTTAATGTTTCTACTCCCGCACCATGCAAAAGGTGTTCATCCCAAATTGTATAGCTAAAGGTCCATGGAGATTTTCTGTCATCCAGGACACAGTTGTCCCAAATGTGTTTTGTTTTTTTCAGGAGACAAGTGGATATTCTTATTTTTTTTCTTTTGAAGATATTATTTATTTATTTATTTTATTCATTTATTTTGTCCATTTCAGCCTTCTCCATCCTTCCAAGGTCACTACAATAAGGACCCAGAATGTTGAGGGCAATATGTTGACTCTGTAAAATGCTTAGAGAGGACTGCATGAACTGGTATATATGTCTAAGAGCTTTTGCTATTAATTTTGAATTGTTACATTCATACGAATGTGACCATAGAAGGACCCTACCAACAATCCTTCAAAATTTAACATCCAGCTCAGAAACAGTGATTATTTTCTCTACAAAATATGTCTCAAAAAAAAAAAATCTTAATGAGAAATCTACTAAAATTAGACATGGATGAACCATATCCTATTTTAGCAGATCTTTGGTGAGCTGCCTATTTTTCATTTCAAGAAAATTTGAAGAAAGCTTTCCAATCAATGTATGTTTTGGCATATATTTTATGTTTCAGAAGGATTTTAATTTTTTCCCCTTTCCATTCCTTTAGTATTTTTAAAGTCAAATGTATCAATAGCAATAGCAATAGAATAGAATTAGAGTAGAATAGAATAGAATAGAATAGAATAGAATAGAATAGAAATCTTTATTGGCCAAGTGTGATTAGACACACAAGGAATTTGTCTTTGGTGCATATGCTCTCAGTGCACATAAAAGAAATATACTTTTGTCAAGAATCATGAAGTATCAATAGCACTTAGACTTAACATATGTGTCAGTGTTCCAAATAGCATCTAAAATTAAATCAGAGTTCAAAGCAAAATATTCCTCAAAGTTCCAATTTATTAACAGAGCAATGTTGGCACATCTGGATGAAACCCAAATCTGAAGTCTCTGAAACCCACCAAGTTGAAAGTTCAAGCCCTTGTTCCCACCCCCATCCCATCACGTTGAATAATATTCAACTGCCAACCTAGCAAGAATCCACCCATCTCTTTCATTGCAGGTGTAGGAGTGCAAAGACGAAGGATGACCTTGTCCATCTAGAAAGAATTTGTTATGACTACATGACAACACCTCTCATGCAATTACCCCTCCCAAATCCCAACAGCAAAGAATACATTTTAAAATAGCATAAGGTGTGGCAGGCCATAGACCTCAACTAAAATAACAATATATCACTTCACAATGCTTTACAGCCCCCTATAAGCAGTTTACAGATTCAAGATATTGCCCCCAACAATCTGAGTCCTCATTTTACTGACCTCAGAAGGATGGAAGGCTAAGTCAACCCAGCAGTCATTTAGGTCCCACAGAGTGGGCCTTCTCTGGGTCCCGTCAACTAAGCAATGCCATCTGGTGGGGCCCAGGGGAAGAGCCTTCTCTGTGGCGGCCCCGGCCCTCTGGAACCAACTACCCACGTAGATCAGAACTGCCCCCACCCTCCTTGCCTTTCACAAGTTGTTGAAAACTCACCTTTGCCGCCAGGCATGGGGAAATTGACATATCCCCTAACTATTATGGTTTATGTATGGTTTGATTGGATTGTGTGATTATTTTATTATAAGGGTTTTTTAAATTGTGTTTTTAAATATTGGATTTGTACATTGTTTATTATTGTTGTGAGTCGCCCTGAGTTTTCGGAGAGGGATGGCATACAAATCTAATAAATTATTATTATTATTATTATTATTATTATTATTATTATTATTATTATTATTTAATTATAGACCCTGGTGAGATTCGATCTGCCAAATTGCAGGCAGCTGGCAGGCAGCAGAATTAGCCTGCAGTACTGCACTCTAACCACTGCACCACCAGGGCTCAAATGTACCCACAATGCACCACAGTGTAGAAATACACTGTAAAATGTGTCCATGGCTAGACAGACACTTGTATAACTGAAGTAATTCCATCCATGCCATTCAATTTATTTTACTCGCTGTCAAAATTGCTATAGATAGTTCAGCTTCCAGCAGATTGTCTATGAAGATGCTCAATCATCCAGGTCGTGATTGTCCTGAAGCTACTTTTCCAAAAGGTTACTGGACTTCCTTGATTTTTTCTTTCTTTCTTGAAAATGCTTTGCTTCTTGAACGATGAGCGAAAAGTCAGCTTGCTGGGTGTTAGTAGAAAATAAAGATAGCAGGGACTTAACAGATTTAAACAGAGTTGGAAGGGACCTTGTAGGTCATCTAGTCCAACCCATCAAAGCACGAAACCCTTTCTAGTCTCTTCTTGAAAATTTCCAGTGATGAAGATCCCACAACTTGGTGGACAATCAACTAAACATGAGCCAACAATGTGCAGCAGCAGCTAAAAAAGCCAACACAATCCTAAGCTGCATCAACAGGGGAATACACTCCAAGACCAGGGAAGTCTTAATACCACTCTACTATGCCCTGGTCCGACCACATCTGGAGTACTGTATTCAGTTCTGGTCACCACACTTCAAAAGAGACATTGAAACTCTGGAGAAGGTGCAAAAAAGAGCAACCAAGATGATTAAGGGATTGGAAACCAAGACTTACGAAGAGAGACTGAGGGAACTGGGCATGGATAGCCTAGAGAAAAGGAGGGCCAGAGCGGACATGATAGCAGTCTACAAGTATACGAGGGGTTGTCACAGAGAGGAGGGGATCACTTTATTCTTCAGGGCACCAGAGGGGACGAGGAACAATGACTGGAAGCTGACCAAGGAGAGATTCAACATGGAGATAAGAAGGAACTTCCTGATGGTCAGAGCGATCAACCAGTGGAACAACCTACCAGTGGACATTTGCCCAGGTTCGCCTGGTGCATCAGTTGCGACCCTATCTGGACCGGGAGTCACTGCTCACAGTCACTCATGCCCTCATCACCTCGAGGCTCGACTACTGTAACACTCTCTACATGGGGCTACCTTTGAAAAGTGTTCGGAAACTTCAGATCGTGCAGAATGCAGCTGCGAGAGCAATCATGGGCTTCCCTAAATTTGCCCATGTCACACCAACAGTCAGCAGTCTGCATTGGTTGCCGATCAGTTTCCGGTCACAATTCAAAGTGTTGGTTATGACCTATAAAGCCCTTCATGACACTGGACTAGATTATCTCAGGGACCGCCTTCTGCCGCACGAATCCCAGCGGCCAGTTAGGTCCCACAGAGTGGATCTTCTCCGGGTCCCGTCAACTAAACAATGCCACTTGGTGGGACCCAGGGGAAGAGCCTTCTCTGTGGCAGCCCCGGCCCTCTGGAACCAACTCCCCCCAGAGATTAGAATCGCCCCCACCCTCCTTGCCTTTTGTAAGCTACTTAAAACCCACCTCTGCCGCCAGGTATGGGGGAATTAAGACTTCTTTTCCCCCTAGGCCGTTACAATTGTATACATGGTATGTTTGTATGTATGTTTGGTTTTTATATATTAAGGGGTTTTAATTTGCTTTTAGTATTGGATTTTATTGTATATTGTTCATGATTGTTGTTAGCCGCCCTGAGTTTTCGGAGAGGAGTGGCATATAAATCCAATAAAACTTGAAACTTGAAACTTGAACTCCAACACTCTGGACATTTTTAAGAGAAGATTGAACTGCCACTTGATTGGTGTACTATAGCAGTGGTCCCCAACGTTTTTTCCACCAGGGACCAGTTTCAGCAAGGCAATTTTTCTATGGCCCGGTGGGGGCGGAAAGGGGTGTGGTTGGGGGCGGGATTAAGCATGGGGGTGCTGGTCCTTCCCACCCCTCTTTCCCGCCATCGCCCTGTGGCCGGCAGAACCTGCCTCCCAAACCCTCTTGCCCGGTGGCAGGTGAAGCGCTGGAGGGAGGGGGTCAGGCCGGCCCTCCTGCCCCCCCCAGCCAAAAACGCAAAGACGTGCCACGGCAGAAGCCAAAAGAGGCTTGAGCCTCCCGGTTCTTCCCGCCCCTCTGTCCCGTCCATCGCCCTGTGGCCGGCAGAACCTGCCTCCCGAGGCCTCTTTCCCAGCGGGAGATGAAGAACTGGAGGGAGGGGGCGGCGGCAGGAGGACTGGCAGCTGCTGACTCCACGGACCGGTGCAACATGCCCCGCGGCCCGGTACTGGTCCGCGGCCCGGTGGTTGGGGACCCCTGTACTATAGGGTTCCTGCTTGGGCAGGGGGTTGAACTCGATGGCCTTCATGGTCCTTTTCAACTCTAACAATCAATCAATCAATCAATCAATCAATGAACGAATGAACAAACAAACAAACAAACAAACAAACAAACAAATAAATAAAAACTTCAAAAGGCAACTTCTGTTGCATGGGTTGATTGTTCTGCCAGAGAAAATTTCTCCTTGTTTCCAGGTTGAATCTTTCCTTGTTCAGTTTCCATCCATTATTCCTTGTCCAGCCTTCTGGTGCTTTGGGGAACAGCTTGACCCCCTCCTCTCTGTGGCAGCCCCTCAAATATTGGAACTCTGCTATCATGTCCTCCTCTTCATAGAGTAGCCATGCCCAGTTCATCGTATGTTTTAGACAGTGATGAACTCCTATGGGTATGATCAGGTACACCAAACTGGTAGAAAAATTTTGATTTTTTTTTTCTTTTTTCCCCTTCTTGGCTCTGGGTATGTTTTTCCTATCACAGTAAATGAGGTTGAATCTGTTGATGTCTCGGTGTAGCTAGGATACAAGACCTTCGACATACACTGAGCAGAGATTAAGGAAGAGTGTGGATGTGTGATACAGCCAGTAACGACACAGACTTAGTATGCTGAACAAGTATTATTTACATATATACATATTTACAAGCACAAAGCAGAAATAATCAACAAACCGCACATAGCTGCACGAGGCAAAATATACACCCCCACAAGGTAAAAGGCAAAAAGGTGAATGAGCTATCCAATCATCAACAGAAGAGAGTGATAGCACCCTCTTATGGCTAGGTAGCCAAAGTCCTTAAAGAGATATTACAACTGTAACAAATGCAAACAAATAGATAGTTTAACATACATGGCAATCCCCAATAGCGGGATGTACCATGTACTAACAGAATCTGTATAATTTTAGAAGAGCTGTGCAATTTATCTAGTAGATAATGTATATTTTTGTGTTCCTGTATGTAATATATATGTATACCTATGGCATATATCAAAGAATTAAATAGTATATTTTGGATGCTCAGTAATAGTAAATACATAGGGAAATTGTATCTCTTTGAGACGAGGCAAGTCCAGACACCCTAACCCAAACCCTTGATGTGAGTGACGTCAAGTTGGCCACCTTTAAGCCAGTCACATGACCTTTAAGCCACCCCCAATGATATGATTGTCAAGCCACTCTGACCAGGTCATATGGCCAGCAAGCCACCCCCACAGAATAAGCCACAGCCATAGTGTGGTAGTAAAAAGTTTTGCAGCTCTTCACTCATTTTAGACTCCAGTCCCTTAATAATCTCAGGGACCGCCTTCTGCTGCACGAATCCCAGCGACCAGTTAGGTCCCACAGAGTGGGTCTTCTCCGGGTCCCGTCAACTAAACAATGTTGCTTGGCGGGACCCAGGGGAAGAGCCTTCTCTGTGGCGGCCCCGGCCCTATGGAACCAACTCCCCTCAGAGATTAGAATTGCCCCCACCCTCCTTGCCTTTCGTAAGCTGCTTAAAACCCACTTCTGCCGCTAGGCATGGGGGAATTGAGATGCTCTTTTCCCCTAGGCCTCTACAATTTTATGCATGGTATGTCTGTATGTATGTTTGGTTTTATAATAAGGGTTTTTAACTGTTTTAGTATTGGATTATTATTATATGCTGTTTTATTGCTGTTGTTAGCCGCCCCGAGTCTGCGGAGAGGGGCGGCATACAAATCCAATCAATCAATCAATCTTGGTTTATTTATTTTATTTATTATTTAGATTTGTATGCCGCCCCTCTCCGCAGACTCGGGGCGGCTCACAACAAGTGAAAAAACAATCTACAACAAATCTAAGTTGCTCTTCTCTGCACTTTTTCCTAGAGTCTCAAAATCTTTTTTATAGTGTGGTGATCAAAACTGGATGTAATATTCTTGGTAAGGTCTTACCAAGGTTTTATAGAGTGGCATTAGTACCTCACTTGATCTTGATTGTATCCCTCTGTTAAACGCAATTTAGGACTTAAACCGTCTAACACTCATTTCCCATTTTGTTTGTTTCAATTGCATGATTATTTTTTGTAAGATTTTTTTTTTAAAAAAAACCACCTGTTTTTAACTATTGGATTTGTATATTATGTATGTTGTGAGCCGCTCCGAGTCCTCGAAGAGGGGCGGCATACAAATCTAATAAATTATTATTAATTGTTATCATTTGTCTAGCATATGTAACCACAGCACCTTTTCTGCCTTTGGTGGGAGGATTATGTATAGTGTGTGTAAGTATGATGTTGGCTCCGAATACTTGCTTTGGGCAAGCTCTCAGATCTGTAGTAATGCCAGGGAGAGACTATGTGACAAAAATTGCTTCAAGATACTGGCAGGCAGTAGGTTTGACACTTCTAATGTTTTGTTTACCTTGAGCTCTTCCAACAGGCAACTACAATAAAGATCCACACTATCAAGTTGCCAAGTGTCACCTGACCTGTTGTTGCACAAACTCTCAATTCCGTGTCTGGTTTGAAAGCTTCTCCCTGCAAAGAAAGCTTGCCTGCTTGCAAGATTTAATTCTGCAGTTGCATATAATAGAAACATAGAAACATAGAAACATAGAAGTCTGACGGCAGAAAAAGACCTCATGGTCCATCTAGTCTGCCCTTATACTATTTTCTGTATTTTATCTTAGGATGGATATATTTTTATCCCCGGCATGTTTAAATTCAGTTACTGTGGATTTATCTACCACGTCTGCTGGAGATAAATCCACAGTAACTGAATTTAATAGTATCAGGCTCTCGATGTTTCCATTTAAAGGGTTTTTTAGCAACATTCTTGGATAAGGATTTTAACTTCCAAACATATTGCTTTTCATATTTTTCTAAGCATTTCTTTTTTTCTTTTTCTAATACTGAAGAAATGATCACTACATAATATTTTCCTCTCCTTGGAAAAAAAAATACCTCTTCCTCCTTTTCCTGCCCTGCTTTGTTTCCAAAACAAGGCTATGAAGTTGGTGAAGTTGAGATAATTGTTAACTTTTTGCATGGGAAAAAATGACAGCCTTCTTCCCAGTAGAGTTTTCACTCATTTTTTTTCTTTTCCTTCTACCTTACTACTTTTATTCTTAATAGCAAGTTAAAATGATGGCTTTTCAGACATTGAAAGAGATTCATCCTGAAATTGTGTCAACAGAAAAACATATCTTGCAATACCAGCCATTCTGAAATGGAAAAATTCCAAGACCTCAGGCCGACAAGAGAATTGTCTTTGGAAGTTGGCCTTACAGATTCTGTAAGATAGATAGATAGATAGATAGACAGACAGACAGACAGACAGACAGACAGACAGACAGACAGACAGACAGACAGACAGACAGACAGACAGACAGATCTGAAGTTAGTTGGGGGAAAGATCAAAAGCAACATGAGAAAATATTATTTTACTGAAAGAGTAGCAGATCCTTGGAACAAACTTCCAGCAGACATGGTTGGTAAATCCACAGTAACTGAATTTAAACATGCCTGGGATATATCCATCCTAAGATAAAATACAAAAAATAGTATAAGGGCAGACTAGATGGATCACGAGGTCTTTTTCTGCCGTCAGTCTTCTATGTTTCTATGTTTCTAGATAGGTAGGTAGGTAGGTAGGTAGATAGATCACGAGGTCTTTTTCTGCCGTCAGTCTTCTATGTTTCTATGTTTCTAGGTAGGTAGGTAGGTAGGTAGGTAGGTAGATAGATAGATAGATAGATAGATAGATAGATAGATAGATAGATAGATAGATAGATAGATAGTTGTTTGAGACAAAGAAAGAGATGAAGATTTTATACATATATACAAAAAGAGAGAGATGATTATGATAATGATAGAGAGAAAGAAAGAAGGAGAGGGAAGAGGAAGAGGAGGGTGACACACAGAGAGATACAGAAACAGAGAAACAGGGACATAATTATTAACATTGAATTAAAATGCAGATTATCACCTATTGGAGCAAAAAGTTGGTAGTTTCCGCACTACGTTTCTGTCTTCCTTTCTTCTCCAATGGTTCCATGGCTTTTGGCCACCTACTGTAGTCCTGGTAGCTTTCCAAAATGGAACGCAACTCTTACTTTGGGAGCAAAGTGTTTATGATGCTAAATGGAAATGATGAAGCGATCATGGAATAATGTTCCTCAGACAAAAATCTATATTAATGAATATGTCCCTGGAACCACAAATAAAAGCCAGAGCCCAAGCATATGGGCTGAGTTGGAAAAGGCCAATTGGCAGAGCTCTGCATTCAGTTTTGGAAAAGAACCATCTAAATAAACAGACCTACAGGGAGGCAGTGATTCATACGGCAAGTTTGTTTGATTCTTGTTCTGCGTGATATCATTGATTTATTAGTAATTGCATGAGGTGCAATTATTTATTTAGAGAAATTCTCCTTTAGAGAAATTATGATATTCTACCGTGCACTGAGCCAAAAGTTTGAAAGGCCAAAATATTCAGCATGAAAGGGTGCCAACTTTTCACAAATGTTCCCCCCTTCCCCCAAACATTATTCACATTTTTTTTTACATTGGTTGTGTGCGGTCCAATTTGCCACCACTTAGGGCAAATCTGTGTGGGATGCTTGGATAATCCAGAAGCAATTCCATAGCTCTGTGATTCCTCACCCTTGTCCAATTAGGCAGTGCAACTAATCTATTTTTGGCTTTAAAAGTATGCATTTGAAACTACAGTAAAATTATGATTCATGTTATTATTCCTGCAATTTGTGATTCATCTATTAGTAACAGTAACAGAGTTGGAAGGGACCTTGTAGGTCATCTAGTCCAACCCCCTTCCCCACTGAAGCAGGAGACCCTACATCATTCTGACAAATGGCACTCCAATTTCCTCTTGAAAGTCTCAATATGGACTTCAACTCCCAGAATTCCTGAGCTTACAAAACTTTTGCCAGACCCATCCTCGAATACAGCTCATCTGTTTGGAACCCGTATCGCATCTCAGACATTAACACCCTTGAAAATGTCCAAAGATACTTCACCAGAAGAGCCCTTCACTCCTCCACTCGAAATAGAATACCCTACGAGACTAGACTTTCAATCCTGGGCCTAGAGAAGTTTAGAACTAAGACACCTTAAACAAGATCTAAGTATTGCCCACAAGATCATATGCTGCAACGTCCTGCCTGTCGGCGACTACTTCAGCTTCAACCACAACAACACAAGAGCACACAACAGATTTAAACTTAATATTAACCGCTCCAAACTGGACTGTAAAAAATATGACTTCAGTAACCAAGTTGTCGAAGCGTGGAACTCATTACCGGACTCCATAGTGTCATCCCCAAACCCCCAACACGTTACCCTTGGATTATCCATGGTTGACCTATCCAGATTCCTAAGAGGTCAGTAAGGGGCGAGTACAAGTGCACTAGAGTGCCTTCCGTCCCCTGTCCTATTGCTCTCCTATATCTCCTATACCTTTCTTCTATTCCTATATCTCTTCTTCTATTCTTTCATTGATATGTTCTATTACTATTCCTTCTTTTCTATCATTTCTCAGATATATTTTACTATGAGTATCTCCTCCATAACCTTCATCATGTATTTTACTATGTGTATATAGATATATACCCACTAAAACCCTTATTGTGTATTGGACAAAAATAAATAAATAAAAAATAATAATAAAGAGTTGAAGTCCACATGTCACAGAAGAGCCAAATTTGCTTACCCATAGACTAGGGGATATTGGGTGGAGGTTCTAAACTGCTTCAAGACTTTCTTGAGAAGATAGCTGAGACAGGTCCTTACAATGGAGACCAAAACTATATTCCAGATGTGAGTTTACTAAGGTTTGATAAATGTAAGGTCTTATGTTTTATGGATTCTACTGTAATCTCTTGGTTTATTTGTGAGCTATTCAGAGCCCTTGAGAGTCAGGCAGTGTGGAAGCTTAATAAATTATTATTATTATTATTATTAAATGGCAGCCTCTTCATGCTCTGAGCTGTAATTGCATCCAGAGATTGAAGTTTTCCCCTTTCATGTTTTCATTCTTCACCATCTCACACTGATGAGCTTGAACATTTTATTTTGTGACTGTGAATCGCATTAACTCGGTATGGTTTGAGATTAATTTTGTTTATGTCTACAGCTGTTTGTGCTTCATGTATTATAAAACTATCCTTTAATTTTATTATTTTTTTTTTGCAAAGCCTTATTCACTGTATTACTGAATCTGTGAAAAAAAAAATGGGATAGTAATTTAATGAAGTCTGAAAAGGAAATATACAAGCTTCTTGTTTGCAAACATATATATATTTTAAAAAATCCCTTAAATATTTTCTGTACTCCATGAGTATTAAAATTACTCGACACCTACAGGTCATAATAATCATGTTGGAAAAAAATGTATACTGTATTTATTAATTAGAGACTTGTTGAGGGAGTTAGAATTGCTTTCTACATACAAGGTTTTTAGAATGCCTTATGATCAAATTTTAACGCCAGATATTGCATTTTAATTCTTCCTTTTTATAACAGCCTTTTAAAAGAGACTGAATCCAAGTGCAGAAATTCACAAATTGAATGACCTCTAAAATAAAAGCATTCACACATATTTGTTTTCAAATATGGCTTTCGGTTGTAGATCTTAGAAGGAAATACGCTAGGGTAATTTGCCATTTGAAGTTGAATGAAGATATGGTCTTGTGATCTCGGAATGTCACTATCTCATGTTGTTATGGTATGTGAGAATGACCTTGGGATAGAAACATAGAAGACTGACGGCAGAAGAAGACCTCATGATCCATCTAGTCTGCCCTTATACTATTTTCTGTATTTTATCTTAGGATGGATCTATGTTTATCCCAGGCATGTTTCAATTCAGTTACTGTGGATTTATCAACCATGTCTGCTGGAAGTTTGTTCCAAGGATCTACTACTCTTTCAGTAAAATAATATTTTCTCATGTTGCTTTTGATCTTTCCCCCAACTAACTTCAGATTGTGTCCCCTTGTTCTTGTGTTCACTTTCCTATTAAAAACACTTCCCTCCCGGACCTTATTTAACCCTTTAACATATTTAAATGTTTCGATCCTGTCCCCCCTTTTCTTTCTGTCCTCCAGACTATACAGATTGAGTTCATGAAGTCTTTCCTGATACATTTTATGCTTAAGACCTTCCACCATTCTTGTAGCCCGTCTTTGGACCCGTTCAATTTTGTCAATATCTTTTTGTAGGTGAGGTCTCCAGAACTCGACACAGTACTCCAAATGTGGTCTCAAGTGATACAGGAGGAAAAGCCACAAATCAGATAACTGTCCTCTAAAGATACATAGAGTGGTACCTCTACCAAGAATGCCTCTACTTACGAACTTTTCTAGCTAAGAACCGGGTGTTCAAGATTTTTTTTGCCTATAACCATTTTCCACCTACAAACCCGAGCCTCTGAAACTATAACAGGAAAAGGCGGGGAGAAGCCTCCATGGGGCCTCTCTAGGAATCTCCTGGGAGGAAACATGGCCAGGAAAGGAGGGGAGAAACCTCCATGGGGCCTCTCTAGAAATATCCTGGGAGGAAACAGGGAATCAACCCTCCCTGTGACAATGAAAACAAGCCTGCAAAGACTTAGGACTGGGGGGGGGGAATTATTCAGAGTAGCAACAAAAAAAAAAAATCCTGCAAACCAGGAAGATTGTTAGCACCTCATTAGAACTGGGGGGAAAAGCTTTGAAAAAAGCAACATTCAGAGTATAAGACACACCCAAATTTACAGCCTTTTTTAGGGTGGGAAAAAGGCTGTGTCTTATACTCTGAACAATACAGTACCTTCCTAACCCTTCCTACATGAAGTTCACAGGAATGTGGATATTGGCAAACCTGCTTTTTTCTGCAGTGTTGTAGAACTGCTCCTCCACTCGAAACAGAATACCCTATGAAAGCAGACTATCAATCCTAGGTCTAGAAAGCTTAGAACTACGTCACCTAAGTATTGCCCACAAGATCATATGCTGCAACGTTCTACCTGTCAATGACTATATCAGCTTCAATCGCAACAACACAAGAGCACGCAACAGATTCAAACTTAATATTAACCGCTCCAAACTTGACTGTAAAAAATATGACTTCAGCAACCGAGTTGTCGAAGCATGGAACTCATTACCTGACTCAGTAGTGTCAACCCCTAACCCCAAACATTTTTCCCTTAGACTATCCACGATTGACCTCTCCAGGTTCCTTAGAGGTCAGTAAGGGGCGTGCATAAGTACACCCTAACCCTTCCGTCCCCTGTCCAAATGTCTCTCCTTATCTCATTTATCTTTTCTTCCTTTCAAATATGTTCACCTATACTTTCATATCTTACCTTGTATTCTTTTCTTTACTTATATTATTACATATCTTTCTCTTAAATGTGTATTATGTATTGGACTAGATAGATAGATAGATAGATAGATAGATAGATAGATAGATAGATAGATAGATAGATAGATAGATAGATAGACAGACAGACAGACAGACAGACAGACAGACAGACAGACAGACAGACAGACAGACAGACAAACTTCCTCCCCATCAAAGTCCATTCAGTGCCTACAGCTGGCTCAGTTTCATTGACTCATCAAGATTCAATGAATTTAATCCTACAATGTTTAATTGTATTGGGAGCTCTCCTATTGAACACTCACCTGTTGAAAATGTTTGGGATGGTTAATTAACTTAACATTGCTTTTATCCTTTGTCATTGTATTCCAGGATGAGTTACACAAACAATAGTTAAATAAAATAAATACAAGTGTGGTTCAATTAAAAAAATTTTTTTTACCTTCTTTCTTCTGTTTCCGTACAACATTCTGAACATGAAACATCGGTTTCAATTTTTTCTCTTTTTAACAACTTCTACCGGCCCCTTTCAAAATGTTTTCTTAGAGGAGATTGACTAAATGTGCAAGACCTTACAGTACAGGAAATCAGGAAGCTGTGTGGCTATTAATCATTTCCTTCTTTAGCTTTATTCTTTACAGCAACACTGTCCTCGGGACAAGAAGGACAAATGTCACCATTGCTATCTGTCTCTAGGTAGATTTCAGTGGCCACCTAGTTGTATTTTCCACATTTTTTTCCCTTGATCAAATATTAGATCCTTAAGCTTTACAACTCAGCGAAGCAGTGGAAGTGATGTGCCGGTGTCTGGGGGCTGTTGGGGCCTGGATGGGTGTCAACAGACTCAAGCTCAACCCGGATAAGACGGAGTGGCTGTGGGTTTTGCCTCCCAAGGACAATTCCATCTGTCCGTCCATTACCTGTGGGGGGGATCACTAACCCCCTCAGAGAGGGTCCGCAACTTGGGCGTCCTCCTCGATCCACAGCTCACATTAGAGAAACATCTTTCAGCTGTGGCGAGGGGGAGGTTTGCCCAGGTTCGCCTGTTGCACCAGCTGCAGCCCTATCTGGATCGGGACTCACTCCTCACAGTCACTCATGCCCTCATCACCTCGAGGCTCGACTACTGCAATGCTCTCTACATGGGGCTACCCTTGAAGACTGTTCGGAAACTTCAGATCGTGCAGAATGCAGCTGCGAGAGCAGTCATGGGCTTTCCCAAAGTATGCCCATGTTACACCAACACTCCGCAGTCTGCATTGGTTGCCGATCAATTTCCGGTCACAATTCAAAGTGTTGGTCTTGACCTATAAAGCCCTTCATGGCATCGGGACAGAATATCTCCGGGACCGCCTTCTGCCGCACGAATCCCAGCGACCGATTAGGTCCCACAGAGTTGGCCTTCTCCAGGTTCCGTCGACCAAACAATGTTGTTTGGCGGGTCCCAGGGGAAGAGCCTTCTCTGTGGCGGCCCCAACCCTCTGGAACCAGCTCCCCCCTGAGATTAGAACAGCCCCCACCCTCCTTGCCTTTCGCAAACTCCTTAAGACCCACCTCTGTCATCAGGCATGGGGGAACTGAAATAACTTCTCCAGGCCTATACTGTTTATGTATGGTATGTTGTATGAATGTGTTTTTTTAATTATGGGTTTTTAGCTTTCTAATTATTGAATTTGTATTTTACACTGTTTTTCTGTTGCTGTTGTCAGCCGCCCCGAGTCTGCGGAGAGGGGCGGCATACAAATTTAATAAATAAATAAATAAAATAAACTCATGTGCTGCTCATGTGATTGAGAAGAAATTCCAAACAACAAGAACAATAATGTCCAATAATGCAAGAAGGAGTCAAATCAAAGTAGTGTTAATTGATAGAGAGGTGGGTCTTGGAAATGTGGAAAGGGAGACACCTCATTAAACAATGTGAATAAGAGATGTTGAATGCTATATTACAGTAGAAGGAGGTATTTGCAGGATGCACAAATAAATGAATAAATAATGATAGCTTTAATGTGTATCTGTGTATCAGTTTTCTGATGCATATTACTGGTTTATTGCTGATGACTCAGAGATAAGAGACAATACACAAGTTAATATTTATTTATAATATAATAATTCGGAGGCTTGTAGAAGCTATGGAGATAGTAAGGTCTAATTTATCTGTCCGTCTGGCTTTATAAATGTAAGGGGAAAAATAAAACAAGATATCTTCTTGCAGTTATTTTTCTTTTTAGATTGGACTCTTGAAATCACAATGCTTTCTAATTAGACTCTCTCAAAACAAAGAAATTCAAGGGGTATAAATCATATAAATCAGCAAAGACAGAATCCCGAGTTCGCAAATCCTGAAAAAATCACTCTTTATGGCAAAATATAAATGAATAGTAAAATCAGTCCATATCCAAATGCATTTTAAAAGTACATTTTTTTGTTGCTGTTGATTTTTTTCCCTTTGTCTTTTGTTGGTATTTATTTGTCTGTTTTAAAATGTATTTGAAAACTAATTTTAAAAAATTCAAAAAAAAAGTGCATGCCCCTGAATAAATCTGGAATGTATAATTCAATTATAATTTAAGCTTTTTGCTAATCGATATAGCAGTTATTCATTCACTGTAGACCTTGGCAAGAAACCCCAGTTCCAGGATGTAGGTTTGAGCACTATACTGTAATATATATTATTTTCTAACCTCCTGGAGTCTTCAGGAATATGGCCAGACCATAAGGAACTTAAAATAAATCACAACTATTAAAATTAATTACTGATTACCACTTAAACTGGGGCTATTGCCTAACATAGTAAACAGATATATATTTACAATTACTTGTCACATTCAGACATACTTATGCACAAAAAAATTCCTCTGGTCAAGATGACATAACTTAAACCACTATATGTGTTTTATTTCCCCTAGAAAGCAACATAAAACAATTTCAGAGCACCATTAGATCTATTCATTAGATTTTGGTGGGAATGTCTTTAAAAGATAAATGCCACTGTTATACAAATATAATTTTAAATAAAGCATCAGCAAATATATGTATGAATCACCCTGGTGTATTGAAGGAACATCACAGCTCCTTATTTGCCTCTCGGCCCAACCCAGGGCCATTTCCAAGGCAGTTAATTTTATTGATAGCCAACAATTCTACCTGTATGTGTCACATGGTTTTTTTTGCTGAATTTGAAAATTGAGGGAGACTAGGATAGATTTATTTCGGCCTTATTTTGGCCTCATCAGCTAACCACACCCACACTGGGACTTGAACCTGCTTCCTTTGCCTTGTAAGGCAGAGAATTAACCTCTAGGCTACAGTATCCAATCCCTTCAGCTATATAAATATCTAAATTTAGATATATATATATATATATATATATATATATATATATATATCTAAATCAATGGTGATTTTAATACTCTGACAAAGTTAGTAGAGGACTAACGAAAGGTAAGTAATTTTAGTAGTTTTTAATAAATTTTACATGTTCCGGAGATTGTGATGGCTATTGCCTCTTTATTTATAAATCTACATCTACATCTATATCTATCTATCTATGAACAGTATCTATCTATCTATCTATCTATCTATCTATCTATCTATCTATCTATCTATCTATCTATCTATCTATCATCTATCTATCTATCTATCTATCTACAGTATCTATCTATCTATCTATCTATCTATCTATCTATCTATCTATCTATCTATCTATCTATCTACCTACCTACCTACCTACCTACCTACCTATCTATCTATCTATCATCTATATCTATCCATATATATATGCCTAGTATGTGAACAATACAATAACCCACTTTTTTACACATCTGTAATCCCTTAATTCGGGGTAGAATTTGGGCAACTGGATGGAGCTGTGCATTTACTGGCTGGATGCCTTTCCTGATGCCTATGCAGAGTTCACAGCAGATATGGGGTTTTTTTCTTTGCACCCTAGAAGAGAAATATCAGCCAGTACCTAGGATTGAACTACCCACCAATTGTGTGAGAAATGCGTGTCTTCACCACTCATGCTACTCATGGCTTTAGGCACAGGGAAGAAAAACAACCTGGGATCCCATTCCCAGGGAAAAAGAAGGATTATTTGGATTGCAATCCATTTGAGGACCTGTCGGTTCAATCCATGTTTGCTATCCCCTTGACATTTCCCAACGGGAGAGAAGGAGGGTGGTGAGGACTCCTTAGTGACTGTGCATTCGGATTTAATACACAACTGAAGATGATTGCCCACCCCCGCATTCATCCAATCCCCAATTTAATATCAGAAACAAGCTCGCTCCTATCCATCTCATTTACTTGAAAGAACTATTTACTTTCTCTCAATGTTACAGATAATAGATAATAGAAAACTTCACCGATGGGAATAAGCAATTCAACACTGTTATGAATTGTAAAAGCAGGACTGCAGCGGCAGCTCTCTCTAAGCAGGTGCATAATCGTCTCTCTATTGTACATAAAAGCATGGCACCTCCAATTGAATATTAAGGGTGAGAGAAAGTTGTACAATTTTGTTTCGTTTGATTGTCATAAACTTTCAAATTCCTATTTTTAGCGGCGACTCTGCAGGAATGCATTTTAAGCATGTCATTTTTGTACTCGCTCCGCTTATAACCCTCACCTTTGCAAACTGCCCAAGGGCATGGAGTAATGTTAGAAGAAAGAAATCAATGTGGCCTCGGTTACTCTCTTGTAGACCCTATAAGCTATTCACTCCTGCTGGTAGAAAAGGGAGGAGAAGGAAGGAAGGAAGGAAAGAAGGAAGGAAGGAAGGAAGGAAGGAAGGAAAGAAAGAAAGAAAGAAAGAAAGAAAGAAAGAGGGAGGGAGAGAGAGAGGAAGGAAGGAGGCAGGCAGGGAGGGAGGAGGGAAGGAAGGAAGGAATTATGGTTAATTTTCATAATACTTTAATTATTCAAGAAAGAGAATAGAGAAAGAAAGAAAGAAAGAAAGAAAGAAAGAAAGAAAGAAAGAAAGAAAGAAAGAAAAGGGAAAGAAAATAAGAGAAAATAAGAGAAAATAGAATTCCTGAGCCAATCATGGTAGAATTCTGGGAGTTGAAGTCCACATGTCATAGAAGAGCCAACTTTGCCTATCCCTGTCCTAGACCAAGGGTAAGCAAAGTTGGCTCTTTGATGATGTGTAGACTTCAACTCCCAGAATTCCTGAGCTAACATGATTGACTTAAGAATTCTGGGAGCTGAAGTCCACCAGTCATAGAAGAACCAACTTTGCCTACCCCTTAAGTTCACATTGTACAAAATCATTAGATGTTTTGTTTAATGTTGGATTATGTAGAAATTAAACAATTGTTCCAAATAAACCACGGTTCATCGCTCAGTTTCAATTATTCAAGAAACTGTGACACACACACACACAAACACACACACACAGAGAGAGAGAGAGAGAGAGAGAGAGAGAGAGAGAGAGAGAGAGAGAGAGAGAGAGAGAAATGTTTGAATAGACCTGTAAGGAGTTGTAGAACTTGTTTAAGATGGTCCATTGTGATTTGCTGTTCGTAGAAAGTTGTATGTCTATTGGGTTATTTCAAAGTCTTTAGGTTAAGACAAAGTAGCTCTTGGTTTAGTTCTGGTTTTGCACATATTGAGACAGCAAATCAATGAAACTTTATCTAGACTTGTCCCCAGTTAATTTCAACTTGCCTGAAAAATGAAAACGTTTGTAGCAGAAGATGTCCACACTTATTTTGCTTCGAGCATCATTGATTTCATTGGTAATCTGTTGAACACAGGTTTACTTTTCCTAACTGAAGTTAACACTACTTTATTTGGGTTGCATTGACTTTACTCAAAAGCCTTGATAGCTGGAGGTTCCTTTCTACTCTCACCAAGGGCTCTGAGCACTGCATTGTTTACAACTAATTGCAGGAATAAAGTTGAGCTGAGAGATGGCAGTTGGCTTCTGAGTATATTGGATGATTTAAGTCTACAATGCTTGCGCTGCAAAAATCCAGACAAACCCTGGAGGACAGCAAAGAATGTTACAGGAAGTCCTCAACTTATGACGAAACTGAGCCTGAAATTAATTAATTAATTAATTAATTAGGTTTTGTTTGTTTGTTTGTTTGATTGATTGCTTGCTTGCTTGCTTTTATTCATTCATTCATTCATTCATTCATTCATTTATTTATTTATTTATTTGTATGCCGCCCCTCTCCTGAGCCTCGGGGCAGCTAACAGCAACAATAAAACAGTGTACAATAGTAATCTGATATTAGAAATGATTAAAAATCCATTAATATAAAAACCAAACATACATACATACATACCATGCATAGAATTGTAAAGGCCTAGGGGGAAAGAGGATCTCAATTCCCCCATGCCTGGCGGCAGAGGTGGGTTTTAAGTTGCTTACGAAAGGCAAGGAGAGTGGGGGCAGTTCTAATCTCTGGGGGGAGTTGGTTCCAGAGGGCCGGGGCCGCCACAGAGAAGGCTCTTTCCCTGGGCCCCACCAGGTGACATTGCTTAGTTGATGGGACCCAGAGAAGACCCACTCTATGGGACCTAACTGGTCACTGGGATTCGTGCAGAAGAAGGCGGTCCCTGAGATAATCTGGTCCGGTGCCATGAAGGGCTTTATAGGTCATAACCAACACTTTGAATTGTGACCGGAAACTGATCGGCAACCAATGCAGACTGCGGAGTGTTGGTGTAACATGGGCATATTTGGGAAAGCCCACGATTGCTCTTGCAGCTGCATTCTGCATGATCTGAAGTTTCCGAACATTTTTCAAAGGTAGCCCCATGTAGAGAGCGTTACAGTAGTCAATTGCTAAGCAAGACAGTTTAATTAATATTGTCTCACTTTATGACTTGACAGAATAATCCTCTGATTGATTGATTGACTAACTGATTGATTGATCATAAGTTGAAAACTACAGGGGGTGGACAACAAAATGGAAACACTTGACTTTTTGGCATCATAATGTTTGAACATGTTCAAATAAATCAAAACTTGACATATTTTAATGTTTTTTTATTCAGTTATTTAATATGTTTTTTTAAACTACCTTTTTTTTTTACATAAATTTAAGGAAATTGGTTATAACCTTTTAGAAATGGCAGACCTCTCAGACTTTCAAAGAGGCCAAATTGTTGGTGCTCGAATGGCAGGCGCTAGTGTAACAGAAAGTGCCTGAATGTTTGGCGTTTCAAGAGGTCATGTCTCAAAAGTAAGGAATGCTTTTGAAAGAGAAGGGAAAACATCCTCAGCCAAGCACAGATCTGGTCGAAAGTCGAAGTTGCCTGAGAGAGACCGTCGGACTTTAAAGCGAACTGTTAGAGCGGATCGCAAGACCGCAGCTCCTAAAATCACTGCAGAGCTCAATAGACAAGTACAGAACCCAGTTTCCACAAAAGCAGTTCGAAGGGAGCTTCACAAATCTGGATTCCAAATCTGGATTTTTAAGATGTTTCCATTCTTTTGTCCACCCCATGTACCTGTAGTTGTAATTAGATGTTGGCACAGGTAGACAAAATCAAACCTTCATTATTATTATTATTATTATTATTATTATTATTATTATTATTATATTATTATTATTTATTGGATTTGTATGCCGCCCCTCTCCGGAGACTCGGGGCGGCAAACAGCAATAATAAAACAGCATATAACAATAATAATCCAATACTAAAAACAGTTAAAAACCATTATAATAAAAACCAAACATACATACAGACATACCACGCATAAAATTGTAAAGGCCAAGGGGAAAGAGGATCTCAGTTCCCCCATGCCTGGCGGCAGTGGTGGGTTTTAAGTTGTTTACGAAAGGCAAAGAGGGTGGGGGCAATTCTAATCTCTGGGGTGAGTTGGTTCCAGAGGGCCGGGGCTGCCACAGAGAAGGCTCTTCCCCTGGGTCCCGCCAAGTTACATTGTTTAGTTGATGGGACCTGGAGAAGACCCACTCTGTGGGACCTAACTGGTCGCTGGGATTCGTGCGGCAGAAGGCGGTCCCTAACATAATCTGGTCCGATGCCATGAAGGGCTTTATCGGTCATAACCAACACTTTGAATTGTGACCGGAAACTGATCGGCAACCACAGCTTCAAAGGAGCTTAGAAAGCAAAGGGCAATCAAGCTGAATGTGAATGCAGAATTTTAGTATTAAATGGGCTTCAAAGATTGAAAGCCACATAAATTGTCAAGATTATGAGCAAGGGGAGGCCTGACTTGGGCACCGATGTTCCTCCAGACAGTCTCTCGTTGTCACCCTGGAGACCGGATTCTGCTCTCACCAAATTTGCCGCTATAAGAATTCATTAGAGAAGCTTTGGAGATGTCACGCTTCATATTTAATTGCTTTCAAATGAAGAGGGAACAGATCCGCTGGTAAAGTAGAAATATCGCTCGATGACATGTGTCCCTTCCATCTCGATAGTCTCTCTTGTCTCAACCTCTTCATCATACTTAATATGCAGCTGACACCAGCTGCTCTTCATCGTATGATTTCGCATGCAAGATGAGATGTTGGTAGTGTTGGTAGTCATGAACTGGAATTAAATAAGGGTTTAAAACTGTTGTGGTTAGCTCTGGCCCAGCTCCTGCCCCGAGGACTGTGGATGTGGGGGAGACATTCACATGCTGCAGGCCTGTTTTGCCCCCTGGTGGAATCTGCTGATGAAGTCTCCTCTGACCAAGAAGACATGAGTGACAGGGAGGAGGAGAGGGTGGCAGACAGCTCAGAAGGAGATCAATTATCTCTCTCCTCCTTGGATTCGGAACAAGAGTTAATGACACAGCCACACATGCAGAGAGCGATGCATAGGCAACAACAACTGAGAGATTATTATCAAAGAAAATGAGACCACCTGTGGTTGGGTGGGGCTGTGGTCATTAGTGAGGTTGCTGTAAATAGCAGCCTGTGGGTTTGGCCATTGTGGAGGATTATCTGATCGTTGTGTTTCGTGCCTGCTTTACTGACTTTGACCTTTTGTGTGCTGATTTTCCCCCGCTTTGAAACTAAACCAGAGCAAAGTGTGTTTCACTTTGTGAAAGAAGAAGGACTGTGAATTGCCTCACAGCTGCAAGCTAAGTATCACAGAACTGATAAGGGACTTGTACATATTACCAGTTTGTTTGGAGACGAGTGCTCTTTGCTATACCAAAAGAGGGCTTAGTTTAAGTGAATTTGCATTATAAAGAACATTGTTTTGAATTTTCAAACGTCTGTGTGTCTGAAATTTGTACCTGTGAATTTTTGGGAGGAGTCTACCAGAGAGCCCGACAGAACAAAAACAAACTAGATTTCTTCTTATATGGTATTTGAAAATCAGTAACATTCAGCTGGAATAATAACATGGCACGGTTGATTTCAAATATATATTTTTCCACATATTTCAAGTTTTGTGTTTATGTTGTATACAGATAAATTTATAATCAGTGATATATTATAATATGTTAATAAAGGATACCACTTGAGCTAAAACCTTCCTCTAAACAGAAACATGTATATAAATAGGGGGAAATTCCTTTCAAGCTCTTTCAGTTATTTTTCTTCTCTACAAGTTAAACAATTGCTTGGGAGTTTATTGTATGTGAAAACATGGAATTCATCTCAATTTGACATTGAGGGTTGTGCTATCTATGCAGTATTTGTTTTTTTCATAATTCTTTGTATAAGTGTCCTGAAAATTTACTTGAATAAATTAGCAATAACAATAGCATTTAGACTTATATACTGCTTCACAGTGCATTACAGCCCTCTCTAAGTAAACATCTTGCCCCCAACAATCTGAGTACTCGTTTTACCGACCTTGGAAGAATGGAAGGCTGAGTCAATCTGGAGCCTACTGAGATTCGATCTACCAAACTGCTTGGCAGCCAGTAATCAGCAGAAGTAGCTTGCAGTACTGCACTCTAACCACTGCACCACCGAAGCTCTATATTGTTGGCTTTGGTAAAACGAGTCCATGATTTAGATGAATTTAGGATAATTTACGCTGACCACACCCAACCACCAGTATTTATAGAAGGAAGGCAGCTCAGGTCTTGCTGTGTTCGCCCTAGAACAAGGACAGAAGCACCAGCCTGAAGATGACGAGTGAGACCTCGTCAAAACGTCACCAGAAATTTCCAAATCCTACACGGGAAGAAACCCGAATATGCCAAGACTGTCATACCTGTACCCGTGAAAATCTACGAACATATATATATATATATATATATATGTTTTCGTAGGTATCACGCCTAATCTACAACCATTAACTAATCAGCATACCTCAGTTACATCAACGACCCCAGATGTTTCCCCACTGACTCACCAGGAAGTTTCCACACAGCAGGCAATTGCTGAGCCATCAAACCACACCCAGCCACCAGTATTTATAGAAGGAAGGCAGCTTAGGTCTTGCAGTGTTCGCCTTAGAACAAGGACAGAAACACCAGCCTGAAGATGATGAGTGGGACCTCATCGAAACAACGCCAGAAATTTCCAAATCCTACACGGGAAGAAACCCGAATATACCAACACCGTCATATACATATATGTATGTATGTATGTATGTATGTATATATATATATATATATATATATGTTGTTGTTGTTGTTGTTTTTATGTCGGATCACCCTGGTATATTTCAAGGAATGTCACAGCTCCTTTTTGCCTCTAGGCCCAACCCAGGGCCACTTCAAGGCAGTTAATTTATTTATAGCCGACAACTATATTCTGTATGTGTCAAATGTTTTTTTAGCTGGAATTTTAAAATTAAGGGAGACTAGGATGAAGGGAGACTAGGACAAGGCCGAAATGGGACCATCCTAGTCTCCCTTAATTTTAAAATTCCAGCTAAAAAAAAAATTTGACATATATATATATTCCAGGTAAAAAAAAAAAATTGACATATATATATATATATATATATATATATATATATATATATACACACACACACACATACACACACACACACACACACACACACTAAACTCTCATTGTGTATTGGACAAAATAAATAAATAAAATAAAATAAATAAAAATAAATAAATGCTTTACCCTTATAAAACCTAACAAATCTTTTAAAAAACACCTCAACATCAGTGAGAGGCAGAGGAAGGAATAAAACCCCTTCCTAATGCTCCTTCCATGTCTTTTTCAGAAACGTATATCTATCACATGTGGCACTTTATATCAAATCCAAAGTTAAACTTAAGAGCACTTTTGTATTCTCCCAAGAAATTTGTATTTATTTTTCCTTGAACAAGGAATATTATTAAAATCTCATGGGAAGAAGAAGTCTTGCATCAGTTCTGTGTTCTACTTTCCTCACGCATGGTTTGTTCCCGATTTTTTTCCACACCATTTACTCAGACCTAGTTCTGTTTGGTGTGGAGGTGGCTGCGTGTTGGTGCATGTGAGAGGCAGTTCGTATACCTTAGGGGAGGCAAAATTAAAAATAAAAAAAATCAATAAAGGGTCAATCCTGCATCTTTGGATGGTAACCTTCCGGAGAATAGAAGACAAAGGTGGACAATTAACTTGTCAAGAAGAATTTGTGACAGTCTGGTCATCGGGATTCCAAATCTCCTGTCATTAAAAGAGACTGGGAAATTAATTGTCTTTTAAAGGATTGTCAAATCCGGTGACAATATTATGGAGGAATAAGATTGTGAGTGCCTTTTTGGGTGAGCCAAAAACCAACGCTCCATCGGAATCAGCAGTGGCTGGAGGAACTTCCTGCTTTTGTTAGAACAACAATGGGGTGTAATTATTATTATTATTATTATTATTATTATTATTATTATTATTATTATTATTATTATTATTATTATTTATTAGATTTGTATGCCGCCCCTCTCCGTAGACTCGGGGCGGCTTACAGCAATAATAAAAACAATATATAATGACAAATCTAATAGTTAGAATTTAAAATAACAATAATACATTTAAAAAGTCTAAAAAACAAGAAACCCCAATATATTAAAAAACCATACATACAGTCATATCATACACAGAAAACTACATAGGCAGGGGGAGATGTTTCATTTCCCCCACACTTGATGACAGAGGTGGATTTTAAGGAGTTTACGAAAGGCAAGAAGGGTGGGGGCAGTTCTAATCTCTGGAGGGAGCTGATTCCAGAGGGTCGGAGCCACCACAGAGAAGGCTCTTCTTCTGGGTCCCGCCAAACTACATTGTTTAGTTGGCGGGACCTGGAGGAGACCAACTCTGTGGGACATAACTGGTCGCTGGGATTCGTGCGGCAGAAGATGGTCTCATAGATACTCTGGTCCAGTGCCATGAAGGGCTTTATAGGTGATGATCAACACTTTGAATTGTAACTGGAAACTGATCGGCAACCAATGCAGACTGCGGAGTGTTGGAGTAACATGGGCATATTTGGGGAAGCCTATGATTGCTCTCGCAGCTGCATTCTGCACGATCTGAAGTTTCCGAACACTCTTCAAAGGTAGACCCATGTAGAGAGTGTTACAGTAGTTGAGCCTCGAGGTGATGAGGGCATGAGTGACTGTGAGCAGTGAGTCCCGGTCCAAATAGGGCCGCAACTGGTGCACCAGGCGAATCTGGGCAAATGCCCCCCTCGCCACAGCTGAAAGATGTTTCTCTAATGTGAACTGTGATCGAGGAGGATGGCCAAGTTATAGACCCTCTCTGAGGGGGTCAATAATCCCCCCCCCGGGTGATGGACGGACAGATGGAATTGTCTTTGGGAAGCAAAACCCACAGCCACTCCGTCTTATCAGGGTTGAGTTTGAGTCTGTTGACACCCATCCAGGCCCCAACAGCCTCCAGGCACCGGCACATCACTTCCACTGCTTCATTGAATGGATATGGGGTGGAGATGTACAACTGGGTATCATCAGCATATCGATGATTCCTCACCCCATGCCCTTGGATGATATCACCCAGCGGTTTCATGTAGATATTAAATAGCAGGGGGGAGAGGACCGACCCCTGAGGCACCCTGCAAGGGAGAGACCTCGGGGTCGATCTCTGACTCCCCCACTAACACCGACTGCGACCGACCGGAAAGGTCAAAGTGCTAACAACTTAAGATATGCAGACAAGACTGTATTGCCATCTGAAAAAAAGGAGAAGAAACAGTGGTGAATTTGTGCACATGAACTTTATAACAGACTGGGTTTTTTGCATTTTTTAGATCTTCCAGCTAAAACCCTGCTGTTCTGTTCGGGTCGTATGTGACCCGAAGCCAAGTTTGAGTCCCTGTAAAAAATTTTCCCTGCATATCTGAAACTTGAAATTTCATGACTTTTCATCATTTCAGGGGTTCTCTCTATGAGAATTTTTTTTGGGGGGTGGGGGGCTTAGTTTTTGCTGGGCAAAAATAGTTACACTTCTTCTGTTCCCGGGTCACCCTGACCCGGACCGAAAACTCTTCATTTGCAGTGCTTATGTTTAGTCTTTTTGAAAGCTTTTTTCACTTGGAAAGTAGTCTGAACATTTCTGCACACAATGATATGAAAATTGAAATGAAAAAAGTAAATCTTATTGGTTTATTTTGCTGCTATACTGCATCCCCCCCCCCGTTTTTGTGAATGTTTTTTCAATTTATGGATAGTTTTGCTTGCAAAATGCATTCTATTTTACTGACGTTGGTGTGGGATTGGTAGCTTGAACATTTCTGAATATATGAAAAATATAAAGGAACTGAAAAAAATGATTCTTACTGGTTTTTTAACATCAGAAATAAGCCCCCCCCCTCGACTGCTTGCAACCATTTTCACTTTTTATTTTTTTATGCTCCAAATCCGAAATATTCTTTAAAATCCTAGGCATTCATGTACTCAATTTAACAATGCTGATCATCAAAAAAATATTTTTGGGGTGGTGGCTAATTGTTTTCTGGGCAAAAAAAAATCATCACTTCGAGTCTTTTTCTGTTCGTATATGACCGGACCAAAAATATTTTTTTTAGGTACTTGAATTTGATCTTTTTGAAAACTTTTTCAACTGGAAAACTAGTTTGAACATTTATGATATGAAAATTGAACTGGAAAAATTGAGACTTATATTTTTATTTTGATCAAAAAGCCCCTCCCCCCATCCTTTCTGAATTTCACATCAATTTATATTTTTTAAGGCCCCAAATCCCTAAGGAATTTTCCCCCAAAAGGTTTGATATACTAAATTGAACAATCCTGAACATAAGAAAAATATAAATGAACTGAAAAAAATGGTTCTTATTGGTTTATTTTTGAATATAAGACCATATTGTTTTATACTCGAGTATAAGCCTACTCGAGTATAAGCCTATTTGAGTATAAACATGGGGGGCCATTTATGAGCAAATTAAACCAATAAGGATCATTTTTTTCAGTTCAATTTTCATATCATTATGTTCATAAAGGTTCAAGCTACCAATCCCACACCAACTTTAGTAAAATAAAATGCATTTTGCAGGCAAAATTATCAATAAACCCAAAAGTTTTGATATACTAAATTGAACAATCCTAAACATAAGAAAAATAGAAATGAACTGGAAAAAATGATTCTTATTGGTTTATTTTTGAATATAAGACCATATTGTTTTATGTATAAGCCTACTCGAGTATAAGCCTATTTGAGTATAAGCATGGGGGGGGGCATTTATGAGCAAAATAAACCAATAAGGATCATTTTGTTCAGTTCAATTTTCATATCATTATGTTCAGAAAGTTTCAAGCTACCAATCCCACACCATCTTTAGTAAAATAGAATGCATTTTGCAGGCAAAATTATCAATAAACCTAAAAAAAATTCAGAAAAATGGGGGGGGTAGGCACATTTATGTGCAAAATAAACCAATAAGGATTAAATTTTTTTCAGTTCAATTTTCATTCCATTGTGTGCAGAAATGTTCAAACTTGTTTCCAGGTGAAAAAGGCTTTCAAAAAGACCAAATATAAGTACCTAAAATGATCAATTTGCAGTCTGGGTCAAAGAGACCCGGGAACATAAGATTAGGGAGTTTTTTCGAACAGAACAGTAGCTTTAACTATACAGCTTAGAGAGCCCTATAAAGCTCTATGAAGCAATACATAAGTCTAAGTGCTATTATCATTATTGTAGCTACAAGAAATTAAAAAAGCATCAAAATCCAAGATATGAAAAATAAAAGAAAAGGATTTAGGGGTAGTGATTTCTGACAGTCTCAAAATGGGTGAGCAGTGCAGTCAGGCGGTAGGGAAAGCAAGTAGGATTCTTGGCTGCATAGCTAGAGGTATAACAAGCAGGAAGAGGGAGATTATGATCCCACTATATAGAGTGCTGGTGAGACCACATTTGGAATACTGTGTTCAGTTCTGGAGACCTCACCTACAAAAAGATATTGACAAAATTGAACGGGTCCAAAGACGGGCTACAAGAATGGTGGAAGGTCTGAAGCATAAAACATATCAGGAAAGACTTAATGAACTCAGTCTGTATAGTCTGGAGGACAGAAGGAAAAGGGGGGACATGATCGAAACATTTAAATATATTAAAGGGTTAAATAAGGTCCAGGAGGGAAGTGTTTTTAATAGGAAAGTGAACACAAGAACAAGGGGACACAATCTGAAGTTAGTTGGGGGAAAGATCAAAAGCAACATGAGAAAATATTATTTTACTGAAAGAGTAGTAGATCCTTGGAACAAACTTCCAGCAGACGTGGTAGATAAATCCACAGTAACTGAATTTAAACATGCCTGGGATAAACATATATCCATCCTAAGATAAAATACAGAAAATAGTATAAGGGCAGACTAGATGGACCATGAGGTCTTTTTCTGCCGTCAGACTTCTATGTTTCTATGTTTCTATGTTTCTAAAAGCACATAAAAAAGCTAAGGAACATAAAAACAGAAATCAAAATGGAAAAGTCTTTAAAAGAGGGGTTTGAAAAATAAACATAATACAGAACAATCCATAAGAACAGTCAAATAGTTAAGTGGCCCTGGTTTCATTTTTCTCAACATTGATGAAAACATTCCCTTGTTTTGAAACACAATGTCACTTTTGCACAATTCACACCCCAAAACATAAATTCTCCAGCAGAAAGGGGTTATGCAGGATCTCCTCCTTACCCGAATCTTGACATTGCAGTCAAACATCTCAGAACCCGGGAATACAATTGGCTGCCAATTAGTTTCCAGTCACAATTCAAAGTTTTGGTAATGACCTATAAAGCCCTACATGGCATTGGACCAGAATACCTTCGGAACTATCTTCTGCTGCCAAATCCCAGCAACCGATAGGGTCCCACAGAGTTGGCCTTCTCCGGATCCCATCAACTAAACAATGTTGTCTGGCGGGCCCCAGGGGATAAGCCTTCTCTGTGGCGGCCCCAGGTCTCTGGAATCAACTCCCCCCAGAGATTAGAACCGCCCCCACCCTCCTTGCCTTTCGTAAGTTAGTGAAGACCCACCTATGTCATCAGGCATGGGGAAATTAAGATACCCCTGGGCTTATATTGTTTATGTATGGTATGATTGTGTTGCATGGTTTTAATGACGGGTTTTTAGATGTCTTTTAAATATATTGGATTTGTCACATTGTTGTTATTGTTGTGAGCCGCTCCGAGTCTCGGGAGAGGGGTGGCATATAAATCTAATAAATTATTATTATTATTATTATTGTTGTTGTTGTTGTTGTTGTTGTTGTTGTTATTATTAATAGATATTAGAGGTATCTTAGCAATTGGAAAGCTGGTGTCTGCAAATTTAAGAAAGCATTTGAAACAACATTGAAAGTAAAATTGGAAAACCAAACATTGTAGCAGAATCTATTTTGTATCCTTGTGTTTGTGATTCCTATTATTTCAAGAGGATTTCCCAACCTCAGTCTGGAGACCTCTAGCAAAAACCTTAGGTGGTTTGTTCTCTTGTCAAGCATGCCTCCTGCTTCCAAATTCTTCTTGTTGGTTTTTATTCCAAGAGTTTGATGTGTTTGTGTGTGTGTGTGTGTGTGTGTGTGTGTGTAGCTTTCTGATCTCTTGGGCTTAAATACATACGCAAAAGAAGCTGAGAATATGTGTTTCTTCCAAAGGTTATAAGCCTACTGGCAGTTTTGAAACTGCCTCTAATTCATGACTTGTAAATATTTCTTTGCCACCTTTCTCAAGGTGTGACTCTCTTGAAAAACATTCCTTTCCTTTTTTCCCCCCCTTTGTCCTAAAGTTGCTCTGAGTGTAGGCTGCAAACAACTATTGCTTGGTTTGTTTTATTTTGACTTTGCAACTGGGTTGGGGCAGAGTTGCAGATCTGTTCAGCTGCAGGATAAGCTTTGATGTTGTCTAAATCATGCTCTTTGGTTTAATGAAATCTTGTCTGCTTTGACAAGATACATGGTGGTGGGATGCATTCTCTGAAAGACACAAGGGCAGGAATAGATCTCAATAATGTTGTCCTTCAAATTGCCAGTAGGAGAAAGGAGAAGGAAAGGAGGAGGAAGAAAAATAAGAAGGAGGAGGAATAAGGAGGAGGAGGAGAAGGAGAAGGAGGAGAAGGAGAGGAGGAAGAGGAGGAGGAGAGAAAAGAATAAGAATAAGGAGGAGAAGTCTCATGAAATACCTCTGGACCTGCTTAATCGTATTAATGTCCAATATACAGTGTGGATTCCAGGTGGATGAGCTGTATTCGAGAATTGGTCTGGCAAAGGTTTTGTATGCCCTAGTTAGCAATACAATATTACTGGAGAAGAAACTTCTTTGATTTTGAGAAAGATTCTTGAGTCTTGCTGAACATTTGGTGCTGCTCCTGCCTTCTTGTTGCAATCGCTAAAATCATTCTGTTTCCCCAGCTTCATTTCAAAAGAGCCCTATAATTGAGCCCGTTTTTCCATTTCATCCACCGTCTTGATCAAATCAAATGTCTGAGCTTTCTGCACGTTATATTTCTTTAACTTGGTGTCTTCCAGCTAAATTGAATTAAAATCCTCCAGAATTGCAAACCAATAATGCCTATTTTCTGAGAATCCTGGAAATTACAGCATTTAAATAACGACATCTGTGCAAACTGTACTATTTTTTTTCCTTCTTGCAACTAACTGTTAACCAGATTTCTATCATGCTCTTAACAGGAACTGTCAAAGTAATGAATAATGCACAAATAGTCTACATTTCGTCTTCTTAAGTTTCTCACGGCTCAATATATCAAATTTTAGTTTCCTTCTTTGCGTTTCCAGGGAATGCTACATCAGCATTTATAACAGATATCATTCTTTGCCCCAATATTTCTCCGTTGGAAGAAGAACGCTGAGATTCAAATCCTAATAAATGATAAATATTTGAACTGTGGAAAGCACTCCTAATCCAATTCACATTGTCAATATGATTCTAAACAAATTGCTCCTGGTACAAGAAATGTCAAAACAATTCCATTTGAAATGATGATTCAGACCAAGGGGGACCAATTCCACGACTCAAAGCTGATTCGAAAAATCAGATCACTGGACATATACAAAACAAAGTATCGAGATGATCTGGGTTGGGAGTTGATACTTCCAACTGGACAAGCCATTTTATTTGATTAATCGATTGGGAAATTGCCCTCAAATTGAATTTCCATATCAACTTTTTTGGCATAACCCTAATAAATGCATTATCAAGAAGCAGAAGTAATAAAGTCAAGAGTCCCAAGCAGAAGAGTTCTATGAAAAAATTGTGAAACATTCCACCAATGATAAAATATAAATAGACTGAATCCAGTCTATTTCTCAAATAATGAGATCCCAGGGTCTTCAAACGTGGCTGCTTCTAACCAAGGTCCTAATAAAACTAAGAAAGCTGAACGGAGAAAATGCTATTAGATTACAGCCACTGAAAATAATATAGTTTGAAGTACTTCTGAAGAACTTCAAGCTATCTATTGGTTGGCTTGGTGCATGACATTTCAAGAGGACAATTTTCAAGGAGATTTAGACTGAATTACTCTCTTTTTATTTCCCAACCAAATGAAAGCGATTTGATAATTTAATAGGATTGTTGGCTTGCAAAATCTCAAACTTTCTTGTAGCATTCATTTTACTTATAGTTAAAACTGGGATAGGGAGTTCGGTGATGTTTAATGCTTAATAACTGACAGGCAAAGACAATTAATCATGTTTATCCCTTGCATAAGCTTGACCTATCCTTGATGGAGCACCCACAATCTCTGAAGGCAAGCCCTGATTAACTGTTCTAATTGTTGGGAAATTTCTCCTTAACTCTAGGTTGGTTCTTTCCTTCATTAGTTTCCATCCATTATTTCTTGTATTGCCTTCAAGTGCTTTGGAAAACAGGTTGACTCCCTCTTCTTTGTGGCATCCCATTCAATATTGGAGCACTGCATTCATATCACCCCTAGTCCTTTAAAAAAAAATATTTAATAAGGCATATCCAATTTCTACAATATTTTTCATATGAGTAAACAAACAAGCAGACAGATAGCAAAACAAATACATAAATAAATCCTGAAAGAAGACAATGCAACCACTTTCATTCTGAACCCTTATTCAAACAGAAAACAAAACCAAAACCCACCAGACTTCGTGGAAATATCCACGAGTCAAATCTAGCTCAAAGAAGAAGTAAGCATATGGATACACATTTTGAGGAACTGTAGATCTAACTTTTGAAATGTATAACCTTTAAAGAATGCCACTTAAGTTATAAACATTTCTGCCTCTTAAAGTTTACAGACCTGACCCACATGATCCATTGGCTTATGCATCAGATAAGTGATGCCCTACCAGTGACCTTTGCACTGCTGGTTTATTGTGAAGGATAAATCTGCACCAAGTCCATCTATGAAAGAAAGAAAGAAAGAAAGAAAGAAAGAAAGAAAGAAAGAAATAAGAAAAAGAGAGAGAAAGAGAAAGAAAGGAAAGGAAAGAGAGAGAGAAAGTAAGAGAGAAAGAATGAAAGAAAGAAAGAAAGAGAAAGAAATAAGAAAAAGAGAGAGAAAGAGAAAGAAAGGAAAGGAAAGAGAGAGAGAGAAAGAAAGAGAGAAAGAAAGAAAGAAAGAGGAAGAAGAGAGAGAAAGAGAAAGAAAGGAAAGAGAGAGAGGAAGTAAGAGAGAAAGAATGAAAGAAAGAAAGAAAGAAAGAGAAAGAAATAAGAAAAAGAGAGAGAAAGAGAAAGAAAGGAAAGAGAGAGAGAGAAAGAAAGAGAGAAAGAATGAAAGAAAGAAAGAAAGAAAGAAATAAGAAAAAGAGAGAGAAAGAGAAAGAAAGGAAAGGAAAGAGAGAGAGAAAGTAAGAGAGAAAGAATGAAAGAAAGAAAGAAAGAAAGAGAAAGAAATAAGAAAAAGAGAGAGAAAGAGAAAGAAAGGAAAGGAAAGAGAGAGAGAGAAAGAAAGAGAGAAAGAAAGAAAGAAAGAAAGAGGAAGAAGAAGAAGAGTGAACTGGATCCTAAGGCTGATAAAGTCCATTTCTTTTTAAATACAGTATATGGCAAGGATTCATGTCCATGCAATCCATGCAATCACATGGATGCTTTTATTTATTTTTAAATGCTAAACACAATCTGCAATCAAGCAAAGTCTACAAAATAACATAAACAGCATAATATCTATGTGGCCAGTGTTTAAAGTGAGCATTCTGTGACCCTTCTGGATATTTGAATTTTAACCATTGACATATTCCTTTCAAAAGTGTTCTTGAGCAATCTAAATAATTACATCAGTTCTTAAAATGTGAAAAAAAAATACAGTTTCAATGTTTGTCTTGTTCATTTACAAAACAAAGTTAACTTTTTTGTTCACGGTGGAACTAGAGAAAATATTTTTGCAGATATCTTTTCAGCTTTCTTATTTGAGATGGAAAGTTATGCATATAAAAATCCATTTCAACTTTAGCAGTTAGAGGCTTTAGATATCCATTATCAAGGAATACATTCATTGTGACCCTCTACTACTGAGCCAAATTATATAACTTTTTGTTCCTACTTTGTCTGCAGTTTGGATCCAATCAGCTTCACTGATACGTCTGAGTCAGAAAAATTGGATCATGAACTTGGGATTCGCCATGATTTAAGGTTTCAATTCAGTTTAGAAGCTGAAATCAAATTGTCGACCAGGGTGAGTAAATCTGATTTTCTGAGTCGGTTCAGAAAACACACTTTTTCCCCCCACCAGCCCAAGCGCACAAACAATCACATTGATCCCCAGAGACGCTGCTCCTCAAATAATTCTTGTCCTTTCATTCTTATTGCATTAAAATTTAATTTGGCATGCACCAGAATTGCACTCCAGAGGTGTTTACATCCCATGAAGGAAAGCAGGTTCTGATCCATGAACTAATAGGTTTATAAATAATCCCTGTAGATCCTGGGACAGAATGGAGAATCATCATTCATTCAATTTATATCCCACCTTTCGCCTGAAATGGCACTCCGGGGCTTCAGGCTTTAACAGCTGTTTCCTCTCGCCAACCCTGGAACCCAGCTAAGTGAAACTATCAGCAGGAAAGGAAAAGAGAGATGGGACAATGAAAGAAAGCAGAAATATTGTCCTTCACTTTTTCCTTTTGTTCCTCTTCTTCAAACAATGAGAGATAGGGATTTTCTTCCAACAATGAACAGTCACCTTCATTCCTATGCTGAAAAAACACAGCACAGTAATTGTCACTGAGAGGCCACAGTATAAGTGAAGGGATAATACAACTCATCTGTTTGGAACCCATATCGCATCTCTGACATTAACACCCTTGAAAATGTCCAAAGATCCTTCACCGGAAGAGCCCTTCACTCCTCCACTCAAAACAGAATACCCTGCGAGACTAGACTTTCAATCCTGGGCCTAGAAAGCCTAGAACTAAGACGCCTTAAACAAGATCTAAGTATTGCCCACAAGATCATATGTTGCAATGTCCTGCCTGTCGGCGACTACTTCAGCTTCAACCACAACAACACAAGAGCACACAACAGATTTAAACTTAATATTAACCGCTCCAAACTTGACTGTAAAAAATACGACTTCAGTAACTGAGTTGTCGAAGCGTGGAACTCATTACCGGACTCCATAGTGTCATCCCCAAACCCCCAACACTTTACCCTTAGATTATCTACAGTTGACCTATCCAGATTCCTAAGAGGTCAGTAAGGGGCAAGTACAAGTGCACTAGAGTGCCCTCTGTCCCCTGTCCTATTGCTCTCCTATATCTCCTATACCTTTCTTCTATTCCTATATCTCTTCTTCTACTCTTTCATTGATATGTTCTATTACTATATCTTCTTTTCTATTCTTTCATAGATATATTTTACTATGAATATCTCCTCTATAACCTTCATCATGTATTTTACTATGTGTGTATATATATATGTTTTTGTAGATTTTCACGAGTACAGGTATTATGGTGTTGGTATATTCGGGTTTCTTCCCGTGTAGGATTTGGAAATTTCTGGCGACGTTTCGACGAGGTCCCACTCGTCATCTTTAGGCTGGTGTTTCTGTCCTTGTTCTAGGGCGAACACAGCGAGACCTGAGCTGCCTTCCTTCTATAAATACTGGTGGCTGGGTGTGATTTGATAGCTCAGCAATTGCCTGCTGTGTAGAAACTTCCTGGTGAGTCAGTAGGGTAACACCTGGGGTCGTTGATGTAGCTGAGGTATGCTGATTAGTTAATGGTTGTGGATTAGGTGTGATATCCTGAGTAGTTGGAGCTTGCAGGCTACTTGATTGTTTTGCAATGTGTGTTCTGAGTCTGGTTTCAGTTTCTATGGCTGGGATACATTTGAGGACTGGTTTCCAGATGTCTGGTAGGCGGGAGGTATCATCCCGTTTGTTCATATTTTGGGGATGTTTTTCTATCTCGATGGCTTCCATGATTATTCTTTTGCTGTAGTGTTCTGTTTTGGAAATTAATTTAGTACTGTCAAAATCAATTTCATGTCCTGTAGTTTTGAAGGGTTGGAAAAGGGAGGAGGTTTTTTTCTTTTTTCCTTAATGCATTCTTACGTTCTGCAACACGTGCATTTACTCTCCTGTTAGTTTGTCCAATATATGTGGCTGGGCAGATTTTACACGGTATTTGATAAACTCCCTGGTTTTCTAGCTGGATATTGGATATCGAAACATTGCCAGAAATTTCCAAATCCTACACGGGAAGAAACCCGAATATACCAAGACCGTCATACCTGTACCCGTGAAAATCTACGAAAACAAATATATATATATATTATATATGTTTCCTCCTCCTCCTTATTCTTCCTCCTCCTCCTCCTCCTTATTCTTCTTCCTCTTCCTCCTCCTTTCCTTCTCCTTTTCCTTTGTCTACACAAGCATATAGGGAAAGACAGCTCATAAAATAATATATTATCTTCATTCTATTAGAGACAGATTATGCATCTTACTTTCAATTCTGTCTTCGTCAATGCTCCCTCCATCTCTCTCTCTCTCTTTCCACCACCACCCTGCTTATCAACAGCGCACAGTGTTGAAGGTTAAATGGCTGCAATAGGAACAACCGTATTTGTCATTCATATCTGGCTCATTCATATTTACCACCATAAGCTGTATGCAGAAGAGAACCTTGAAACACTTTTTCCAATCTTACCTCCATGTATTTTGATTGTCGCGAGCATCGTTGACCCCAGCAACTGAGAAAAAGACATTGCAGACAGAAGTTTGCCTATGCTGATTAAATAGAAGAAAACGAGATGGGAGAAGACAAAGTTGACTTCAGTAAAACTAGATTTCTTCTTTCGTTACCTGAGAATGGTACAGATGGATGAGTAAACAAATATGAAACCTTCCCAGGATAAGAAACAGCTTAAAGGTTCATTTTCTTTTTCATCTGACTTGTCGAAGTCACTGAAAACATTACCGTGTGAGAGTTATATAAACTGGTGTGTGCATATGTTCATTGTGCGGTGCAAGTGAATGGAATAATAATAATAATAAAAAGGATGTCGTATTCTTTGCAATAGTGAAAACAAAAACATGCTATAGCTCAGTATAACCTGGTAAACTCCCACATCTACTTTTTTCTAAGGTATTTAGAAATTAGCAAATCATTTGCTATAAAGATATACATTTATATATTTAAATCAAAATATATTTATGGGGTTTTTTTATGGCATTGCCACCACAGACAACTCGGCTCAAGACAAAACATAATAAAATACACACACTACTGCAAAGTATTTGTCAGGTTCAACCATTGCTAGGTTCAAGGCATTGATAAATACTCACTTTATACAGTACACAGTCTACGGAGAAGGAGTGTAAGGCTGGAAACCTAATTAACAATGTTATTTTAGTAAGTATAATGGAACTTATTTCTGTGTTAGAAACAAAGCACATGGCCCTGAAGTTCTGTTTTACTGTTTGCCGTTACAGTTCTTTCAAGTATAATGTTGTTATTTTAATTAAATACTATTATGTTTGCCTACTTACCTGGCAGGTGATACCTTGACCAAGAATTGGTAGTAATTGCTTTTGCTGTTGGAGCTACAATTCAGGAGTTGGTGTACAGTACAGTAATGTAATTTGGGTGTTGTTGTTTTTCCTGATTTCTCAAGATTGGCTACGTGTTGATGGGATGATCTCTGCTTTTCAAAGATGTCCACTTTGACTATGCTCCCAATAAGATAAAGGTAAAGGTTCCCCTTGCACATACAGGGTGCGTTCCCAAAGTAATGCAATTATTTTCTTTTAAAGTAATTTATTGAACAGATTTGCACAAACACTTAAAATTCTTCAAAGTACTATCCTTGGGCCTCTACACATTTTTTCCAGCGACTCTGCCATGACCAGTATGTGCCCTGGAAGGCATCTTCGGGGACCTCTTGCAAGGTCTTTGTCACGGCTGATTGGATCTCTTCTATGGATGAAAAATAGGTTCCTTTCAGGGCTGGGAATGAAAAGAAGTCTGTTGGGGCAATGTCAGGACTACAGGGGTGGGAGTGGAGCAGCATTGGCACCTGGTGTTTGGCCAGGAACTCGCACACTGTGTTGTGGCAAGGCACGTTTTTCATCCATAGAAGAGATCCAATCAGCTGTGACGAAGACCTTGTGAGAGGTCCCTGAAGATGCCGGTCATGGCAGAGTCACTGGAAAAAATGTGTAGAGGCCCAAGGACAGAACTTTGAAGAATTTTAAGTGTTTGTGCAAATCTATTCAATAAATTACTTTAAAAATAATAATAATTGCATTGCTTTTGGAATGCACCCTCTATGTGCTAGTCCAGTGATGGTGAACCTTTTTTCACTTAAGTGCTGAAAAACCATGCACACGCACTATCATGTGTGAGTGCCCACACCCATAATTCAATGCCTGTGGAGGGTGAAAACAGCTTCCCCCCCCCTGGAGCCCTGTGGAGGCTGGAAATGGCCTGTTTCCCAACTTCTGGTGGACCCAGTAGGTTTGTGTCTCACCTTCCCCAGGCTCCAAAGGCTTCCTTGGAGCTGGAGAGGGTAAAAACCCCTCCCTATCTCCCGGAGGCTCTCTGGAAGCCAGAAACGGCCTCACAGAGCCTCTGTGTGAGCCAAAAATCAGCTGGCTGGCACACACATGCAGGTTGGAGCTGAGCTAGGGAAACGGCTCACATACCAGCAGATATGGCTCCACATGCCACCTCTGGCATCCATGCCATAGGTTTTCCATCACTGTGCTAGTTGTTTCTGGCTCTAGGGGGCAGTGCTCATTTCCATTTCTAAGCCGAAACATCAGCACTGTCCGAAGATGTCTCCATGGTCATGCGGCCAGCCTGACTAAATGGAATCATTTTACCAGTAATATTCATTGGAGAAAATAGGAAATAAAAAGAGAGAGAGAGAGAGAGAAAGGGAGGGAGAGAGAGACATATGGAGCTTGGGCCGTCTATCAATGCTCAAAGGGAGAGTCAACAGATGGCTGATGAAGAAACACAGAAACACAAAGTCTGACGGCAGAAAAAGACCTCATGGTCCATCTAGTCTGCCCTTATACTATTTTCTGTATTTTATCTTAGGATGAATATATGTTTATCCCAGGCATGTTTAAATTCAGTTACTGTGGATTTACCAACCAAGTCTGCTGGAAGTTTGTTCCAAGGATCTACTACTCTTTCAGTGAAATAATATTTTCTCACGTTGCTTTTGATCTTTCCCCCAACTAACTTCAGATTGTGCCCCCTTGTTCTTGTGTTCACTTTCCTGTTAAAAACACCCTTCCTGGACCTTATTTAACCCTTTAACATATTTAAATATTTCGATCATGTCCCCCTTTTCCTTCTGTCCTCCAGACTATACAGATTGAGTTCATGAAGTCTTTCCTGATACGTTTTATGCTTAAGACCTTCCACCATTCTTGTAGAAGAGGAGGAACAGCTGGATCCAGTGCTTGATGCAAGGATGTGCAAAAGGTAGAGAAGAGGAGAGCAGTGGAAATTTATGGGCTAGTCCTTGGGGCAGAAGACCCACCGCTGCTAGCAAAGCTCCATCCTACCTTTCGTGGATAAACGGTACTGGGCAGAGATGAATAAATGTGGCAGATAACTATCTATCTTCTGTTTGGATGGCCTTGTTAGCCTGCATTGAGAGAGAAACATTTTGCCGGGGCTGCTGGCGCTCCTAATAAAGGAATCTTTGAGTTAATTTCAGAGGGTTTGTCGTGTTTTGGGAGCTGGGTGATAACTGTTCCCTTTGGGGAAATGGAAAGTGTAATTTATTAGCTGATCTTTGTACAACAAGCAATGAACTCATCACAGCATCATTATTCCCACAACAAGGAAGTGTGTCTGTGCTCGGTTCCTGCCTTTGTAGAAGCAATTACATCTTCCAGGAAATAGGTTCCCAAATAGGATCCCACAATTACTCCCAGCTCCCTGTGGCCTGATTCACTGGTGATCTGGCACATGGCATAGATTGATCCTTCGAGAATCACATCACAATTGAGCTGAGCTCTACCCTGAAGGAATACTTTCATAGCTCTGGCTATGCCTCTGTTGTCAGCCATCTCACATAATATTTCCAACTGCTGGTGGTACATTTTATTTCAATTAAATTAATTGCTTTAGAAAGCCTGATCTATAAATGACATCGCATAAAGTAAGCGATTGTCTAGCATTGCGTCTAAGGCAATTTCTCAGGTCTGACTGTTGCAAACCGATTCTTTTTCTTTCTCTCTCTCTCAGAAAAAAATGCAATCAAATTTTTAAAATCCTACTGTTTAGTCCTTTTGTTCAGTTCACACTGTTACATTACATTGGCATGCTGCAAAAACAAAGGCCTTTGTGTGCCAGGATACAATTTAAAAATAGGTTTAATTTGATTGATAAAACTTTTATTTGCTCAGTGAAATTGAAAGGAATCTTTAATATAATATTCAGTGTTATGAGCAACAAGTCTTTTCTCTTTTTTAATATTTAACTGAAATATAAAAAGATTCTTTTTAAAAAAACAAAAACAAACCTGAAGTGCAAATTATATGTATTAGATTAGGGGGGGAAGTCGGAGAGAGCAATTTTTAAATGAAAGCTGCAAGTAAAGCAGAAATTACTTTAACACTCATAAATACTTGTGGACATCTCTGAAACCACCTCTGTGAATGACCCCAAGGCATGGCATGAAGGCAACATAGATAGAGAACTGGTATGAGTCACTTTATTGGCACCCACTTTGTCCCCAATGTCCTTTTTACTCTCCGGCCTGGAGAAAAGCTTTCTCACAAACCTGCAGATACTCCTGTCCAAACACTGTAAACAGAATACTGCAATCAATCACTCCAGCAGGGCAAGATAATGGTCCCAGATGGGAATAATAATTCTAGGCAGACAAGATAAGCACACAATAGTACCAATAGTTCAGACAGTCCAGAGGAGTGGCAGGAATGCAGGCCACACTCTCAACATGGAGTCCATGGAGAGGGGTGGCACATAAGTCCAATTAATCAACTAATCGGCCAATCAACCAATCAACCAATCAACCAACCAACCAACCAACCAACCAACCAATCAACCAACCAACCAACCAAAAAACCAATCAACCAACCAACCAACCAACCAACCAACCAACCAACCAACCAACCAACCAACCAATCAATCAACCAATCAACCAATCAACCAATCAACCAACCAATCAATTAATCAATAAACACCAGATGAATTCAGCATTTGTTCTTAACAAACACTCCTCTCCTTTAAACTCCATCCCCAGGTGTGCCTTGTGAAGGGAATTGGGGCTCTTTCTTTCCTCGTAAGCCACACAACCCATGTTGCTCTCTTTTGCATACTTCCTTGCATGCCCTAGGATGAGGAGGGAGTGGGTTTTGTTCTTCATCTGAACCCCCTCTCCCTTATTCTCCTTGTCCCTTGCTCTGCCCAGCTTTACTTTGCCCTTCCCCAGCCAATGGAGCCATTCTCCTGCTCTCTGTCAGCTGTTCATCTTCCATCTCAGATTCAGACTCTGATGGGGGCATGACAACCTCTATGAAATCAAAGCCTTTATCTGAGAAGGAATAAGGGAATATAATAGCCTATAACAATATTTTACTATTTGCTCCACGGCTGTATGTTATCATCAATCATTGTCAACAATGGGGAATGCCTATCTTGGCTAATATTGACTGAACACTTTTCCCTCTGTTCTATTTAAGTGTAAAGGTTACCCACTCTACTCTTTGTTCCATTTAGAGTACAAGTTACTTACTCAACTCTTCTATTGTTCTATTTAAGAGTAAAGGTTAAATTAGCAGTCGCACGCTCATCTATATATTTGACATGATCTGTCTGTATGCTCCAGAGGTTTCTTCAGCTATTAACCTGTTACTAGTTAGCTATCCTTGGGGCACATCAATCATTGTAATTGTGTGCACAAGACATTTTCTATAAGAATAAACACAGCTGTCCAAGCAGAGATGCTTCTAAACACAGAGACTTCCAAGATAGAACTTCTTAGCTTGGAAAAGCTTTGCTCAGCCGCTGGGATTCCTGCGGTAGAAGGCGGTTCCAGATGTATTCTGGCCCAATGCCATGTAGGGCCTTAAAGATCATTGCCAACACTTTGAATTGTGATCGGAAACCGATCCGCAGCCAGTGCAGGCCGCGGAGTGTTGCAGAAACGTGGGTGAATCTAGGAAGCCCCACGATGGCTCTCGCGGCCACATTCTGCATGATCTGAAGTTTCCGAACACTTTTCAAAGGTAGCCCCATGTAGAGAGCTAAACTTGTTTCGGTTAAAATGCATTTGCCACTTTGTTGCCCACTCACTCAATTTTGAGAGCTCAATTTCTTGCAGCTCCCAACAATCAGTTTCACTTTTCACTACCCGGAACAATTTAGTGTCGTCAGCAAACTTTGCTACCTCACTATTTACTTCTCCAGCGGTAATTCTGGTAACTGGCACAAACAGAACAATGCAGAAGAATTGCCATGGGTGTTCTGGGTTATTTTTTGCATTAGGACTAAAACTGTCTTTTGCATGTCAAGATGAGGACTATCAAGAGAGCATCATGTTGGCCTCTGGCTATTATTCCCAACTTTTAGAGGAATCTAATTAACTCAATAATTAAAAAGGGACCGCATAGGCATTTTGGTCCATGGTAAAGCTTCTCACAGCCATTTTATGGGTGACATTGTTTACAATCATTGAGCAAGAGAAACGGAAACAACAGGGTTGCTATGACACACACATTTAATAGCTGTCGTGATTTAGACTTTGTTTATTATTTCAAGGAAACAAGTTATGAGTAAAATCAAAGGATTTTTAATAGCAGGGAACATCTGTTATTATTAACTTACATGTTTAATGCCAACACTTAGCTATGCCAATTTATTGTATTCTGCCTTTTCTTTGGTTTTGATCCTATTAAAACCAAGAACACTTCATTCACATTTCAAACTAATAAGATAACCAAAGCTTCATTCAGGCAAAGAAAATGAAGGCTAATAATAATCAAACAATGTGACTTCCAAAGGAGAAACCTTCAATGCATTGCAGAATATTAATCCTATCATTATTACAGAAAATAAAGAGCTGGTATCAAAATGATACCAGGTAGAGAGATAAAATTAATTATAATTGTTAACGTTATTGTTGTTATTGATTTATCAAATGTGCAACGTGCCTGAGAATTGACTGTTAAAGTTTTTTAATTTTTATTTTTTTATTTATTCGATTTTTATGCCGCCCTTCTCCTTAGACTCAGGGCGGCTTACAACATGTTAGCAATAGCACTTTTTAACAGAGCCAGCCTATTGCCCCCACAATCCGGCTCCTCATTTTACCCACCTCGGAAGGATGGAAGGCTGAGTCAACCTTGAGCCGGTGGTGAGATTTGAACCGCTGACCTTCAGATCTACAGTCAGCTTCAGTGGCCTGCAGTACAGCACTCTACCTGCTGCGCCACCCCGGCTCAAAGTTGATTCTCTACCAAAGAAACAACTAAAATAAAAAGAAACAAACTAAGTGCTAGTAAAAAAAAAAAGAAGGGGGTAGGAAAGGGGAGGGGAGGAGAAGGAAGTGGGAGGGGGAGGAGGGAGGAGGGAGAGGGGAGGGGAGGAAAGAGAAGAGAAGAAGAGTAGAAAGTAGGATAGAAGAAGAGTGGAGAGAAGGAGAGGGAGATTTTTGACTTACGTTGAGACTCTGGGAAGGCCTCCAGAGGCCCTCTGGGGGTGGGGAAAGCCATTTTACCCCTCCTCAGGCTCCAAGAAAACCTCTGGAGTCTAGGGAGGGCAAAAAATAGGCCTACTGGGTCCACCCAAAGTTGGGGAATGGGGGAGTGGGGGGAATCATGTGCGCATGCACAGGGGGTGGGACAGCATGTGCAGGGAGTTGACAGGCATTGAATTATAAATGTGGGCACTCACACACATGCAATAGTGTGCACGAGCGTGTTTTTGGTACCCAAGGGAAAAAAAGATTCGCCATCACTGCAGTAGAGCAACTTGCCTCCAGTAGTTGTGAATGTTCCAACATTGGAAGATTTTAAGAAGATGTGTTGCAATCTCACACTACTTACCAGAGCTTATAAAACTTTCGCCAGACCCATCCTAGAATATAGCTCATCTGTTTGGAACCCATATCACATCTCAGACATTAACAACCTCAAAAATGTCCAGAGATATTTCACCAGAAGAGCTCTTCATTCCTCTACCCATAACAGAGCACCCTATGAAACTAGACTTATAATCCTGGGTCCAGAAAGCTTAGAACTAAGACACCTCAAACATGATCTAAGTATTGCCCACAAGATCATATGCTGCAATGTCCTGCCTGTCAAAGACTACTTCAGCTTCAACCACCACAACACAAGAGCCCACAACAGATACAAGCTTAACATTAACCCCTCCAAACTTGACTGTAAAAAATACAACTTTAGTAATCGAGTTGTCGAAGCGTGGAATTCACTACTGGACTCTGTAGTATCATCCCCTAACCCCCAACACTTTATCCTTACAATATCCATGGTTGACTTCACCAAGTACCTAAGAGGTCAGTAAGGGGCATATATAAGTGCACCAGAGTGCCTACCGTCCCCTGTCCAATTTTCTCTCCTATATCTCCTATATCTTCTCTTCTAACCCTATATCTTTTTCTGCTATTCTCTCATAGTTATATTTCACTCCTTTATTTTCTCCTCTATTCCCCCTTTAATACATTCTACCTGATTATATCCTCTATAACCCTCATTGTGTATTATTGTGTATTGGACAAAACAAATAAATAAATTAAAAAATATAAATAAATAAACAAACAAACAAACAAACAACAATTTGTCTGAAATGGTATAGGGTTTCCTGCCTAAGCAGGAAGTTGGACTAAAAAACCTTCAAGGTCCCTTCCAAGTATGTTATTCTACTCTACTCTACTCTACTCTACTCTACTCTACTCTACTCTACTCTACTCTACTCTACTCTACTCTATTCTATTCTATTCTGAATGTCTTTTAATTATAATCCATGGAAAACAAGTCATTCACAAATAACAGCAAAGAAAAAATGAAATTGTTCTATGAGCATTTTCAAAGGTAGTGAAACTTCTACTAATTTTCATTGAATCTGTCTTCTGTGGAGAGAGGATTTTTATAACTAAGTCCAAACAGACACTGTCAAAACAAGACTGAATATCACACCAACTCTATGACTATTTTAAACAAATCTCACTCCAAACATTGGTGACATATGCTGTTATATCCACACTTATGCATCCCGCAAAGATTTATAATTGAGGTATTGGATAGAAAGAAAAAGACAAGATATCACTAAAATACATATTTCAATATACCTCCCCCCTCCCCATTCTTTTCAAAGATATTCTTCAGTTTTTAACAGATTTAACAGATTAAAGAATTATTGCTATAGGAAATCAGTATCATACAAATATTGCTGGTCGGACATGCCTGTTTTTCTATTTTAATATGTGATAGTCAGGCGGTAGGGAAAGCAAGTAGGATGCTTGGCTGCATAGCTAGAGGTATAACAAGCAGGAAGAGGGAGATTGTGATCCCGCTATATAGAGCGCTGGTGAGACCCCATTTGGAATAATACTGTGTTCAGTTCTGGAGACCTCACCTAGAAAAATATATTGACAAAATTGAACGGGTCCAAAGAGGGGCTACAAGAATGGTGGAAGGTCTTAAGCATAAAACATATCAGGAAAGACTTCAAGAACTCAATCTGTATAGTCTGGAGGACAGAAGGAAAAGGGGGGACATAATCGAAACATTTAAATATGTTAAAGGGTTAAATAAGGTCCAGGAGGGAAGTGTTTTTAATAGGAAAGTGAACACAAGAACAAGGGGACACAATCTGAAGTTAGTTGGGGGAAAGATCGAAAGCAACATGAGAAAATATTATTTTACTGAAAGAGTAGTAGATCCTTGGAACAAACTTCCAGCAGACGGGGTTTTTTTTTCCTTTGAAGATGTTTAACTTCTCATCCAAGAAGCTTCTTCATGGTCCTTGAGCTGAAGATGCTTCTTGGAAGCTTCACAAAAAAATCAGAAAGTCTCTTGAAAAAAGCAACTTTGGGATAGCAGAGTAGCGGTTCATGAAACTACACGACTTGCAATCAATTGAGACTGAAAATGGTGGTTTGCTGCTGGAATCTCTATCAATCTTTCCAGCTTCACCTCCTCCATCTATAGTATTTCCATTTATACTCTAATTAAAAACAGAACCAAAAGCCATCAATGTTGTAAGATTTAACTAAGAAGATCCGCAATTTTCTTGTGGGAGACAATAATTGACTTCGTATAAATTGGAAGATGACAAGTGTCAAAGAGCAATAGCAGTTATATTAAAAAAGGCAGCTTAAAAAGATGAAAGCAGAACTGAAGAAGGTCCCATCTGCATATAATAGACCATAAATGAGATTTCATTGAGTTAACATTTCACTTGTGAATTTGAAGAAGGCACAAAAGATTCAGCCACATTGTTCAAATTACTGTAGAGTTTATGACAGGTGCATCAAACGAATTACATGAGCTTCTGTAGGGCTTGGATCACATTTAATTACATTGCCAAGTAGCAGCAGAAGACTCAGACTCTTCTGAAAGCAATCAGACAGTGAAGTCCAAAACTGGGCAAGACCAAGGAAGAAAGAAGGACACAGAATTCGCTAAGGTATCGATTTTTTTGGTTGGGGTTACTATGGAATCCTGGAAGCCATAAGAAGAAATTCTCAACTTAATTCAAAATGCTTTCATTAAGGTGGAATCTTTTTGAATTTCTTAGAATTGTTCCCCAATGATCTGAGAGTTCATTTAGGAGATAAGCTGTCTTGCCAAGGGTGCAATTCAAATGTACAAGGTCACTTGACTTGTACCCTACTATCTCTCTCATTTGTTTCTTTCCTAGTCTCTTATATTTTGATATGGCCAAACAGTGTTTGGACTCCCACAGAAAGGTGGAACAATCTAGAGCAGTGATTGTCAACCTTTTTTGAGCCACGACACATTTTTTACATTTACAAAATCCTGGGGCACACCACTATCCAAAATGACACAAAATGACATTCTAACACAGTACATATTATACATAATAATATAGTTTCTAAATGCATTTATACTCAGTGTGAAACCTGGGCCTATTTCGATGAACACAAAAGGGATATCCTGGCAGGAATGGTAGAAATACACACACGAAGCTCTTCCTCAACAGTTTAAAGTTTCTCTCTGTTTTTAGTTTTTATCGCAGTCAAGCTTCAGAAACTCAGCTTATATAGATATGTGGCTGAAAACAGGAGCAATGTCAAAATAGCTTTGTTAGCCAGAATGGGGAACTCCTTGGCAACAGATAACCAAAAACTGTCCAAAGGAAGATCAGCAAACTTTAGCTTTAAACCACATTAGAAATCAGGACCACGGGGAGGAGTAGCAGCTTCAACTACTCACCACGGCCACACAATGACAAGTGCACAACAGCCCGAGCGGGGACCTTCCTGGGTGTGGATGAGAGGCAGCCTGCTATTGGTTCATTGTTAGTGGTCAGGATGAATCCTAGAAGATGATTGGTCAGTGAGCGTTCCCTGTACCTCCACTCTTCTTGTTGCTGATAGCTGGAGGGATTGTGAGGGGAATGTTTATGTTTGGATGGAGGCGGCTGGCTGGATAAATGGCCTCTGTGGGCCGTATCTGGCATGCGGGCTGTAGTTTGGGGACCCATGTTTAATTTCCCCGTGGCACACCTGACCATATCTCAGGGCACACTAGTGTCCCGCTGCACACTGGTTGAAAAACACTGATCTAGAGGAATAGCAAAAGGGCACCAATGAGTTTGTCTGCAATATAGCCATGGAACTATGCAGTCAAGCCAAGCCAAGCCATGCTATGCCATGCCATGCCATGTCAAGTCATATCAAGTCAAGTCAAGTCAAGTCAAGTCAAGATGTAGAATTCTACAGATCATTTATGAACGAAGGTCATAACAATAGCACATAGACTTACATACTACACCATAGTATTTTATAGCACTCTCTTATCAGCCTATTGCGCCAACAATCTGGGTTCTCATTCTATTCTCCTCGGAAGTATTGAAGGCTGAGTCAACTTAAAGCCAATCGGGATCGAATTCTAGGCTGTGGCAGAGTTAGCCTGCAATACCACATTCTAACCACAATGGAACAAAAAAAAATACAAAGCTGTTACAACTTCTTCTTTATTAAAAAAAATAGATTGATTTTTAACAATAACAATACAGCATACACACAACATATAACAATGTGCCCAAGGTTCTTAGTGCCCACCACCTGGCAACATTCATACCCCTCCACCAAAATGGGGGCATATTTTGTATATACCATTTTAACTCAAGAGCAATATATCTATTTACATATTATAGAGTGATTCCAATTTATTCCTTGTAGCTTGGTTTCGAATTCTACTGAACATTTATTCATTCATTCATTCATTTATTTATTTATTTAAAAATTTATTTAAAAATTTATTTAAAAATTTATTTAAAAATTTATTTAAAAATTTATTTAAAAATTTATTGTTAGAGTTGGAAGGGACCATGCAGGTCATCAAGTCCAACCCCCTGCCTAAGCAAGAACCCTATAGCATCCCAGCCAAATGGCAGTCCAATTTCCTCTTTAAAATGTCCAGAGTATTGGAGTTCACAACATCCGCTGGTAGGTTGTTCCACTGGTTGATCGTTCTGACCATCAGGAAGTTCTTCCTTATTTCCATGTTGAATCTCTCCTTCGTCAGCTTCCAGCCGTTGTTCCTCGTCCGGCCTCCGGTGCCCTGGAGAATAAAGTGATCCCCTCCTCTCTGTGACATCCCCTCGTATGCCTGTAGACTGCTATCATGTCTGCTCTGGCCCTCCTTTTCTCTAGGCTATCCATGCCCAGTTCCCGCAGTCTCTCTTCGTAAGTCTTGGTTTCTAGACCCCTGATAATTTTGGTTGCTCTTTTCTGTACCTTCTCCAGAGTTTCAATGTCTTTTTTGAAGTGTGGTGACCAGAACTGAACACAGTACTCCAGGTGTGGTCTGACCGGGGCGTAGTAGAGTGGCATTAAGACTTCCCTGGTCTTAGAGTGTATTCTCCTGTTGATGCAGCTTAGGATTGTATTGGCCCTTACCTTGTCCCATCGTCCCATCAGTTCCCGCAGATCAGTTTCATTGGCCAAATTCATCCTCTCTGTTACAACTTCTTCAAAGTCTAAGTGACCCCTTTAAGGCTCACCCACATTAGTTATATAGTTAGTATAGAATAAATAATTGTACTGTTTTGATACTGTCGTACGGTTTAAAAACAACAAGATATTTATGCATCTACCTGGCTGTTGGATATCTTGCTGCTGATAATAACATAACTACTTCCACAAACCTACTGTGCTTGCATTACATGTTGTATCTCTAATTTGTTCTTTAAATAGCATAACGCCAAAGGATTGAAAATATGGAACATATTATATCATTAACATGGATTTTTGAATGTATTCTCAGCAGGGATTAGAGAACAAAGCTTTACCAAGAGTCCCCATTGATTATCACTTATGACAAATTTAAATTTTCCGCTCTACAATATGTAAAATGGTTTCAGTCTTTGGGTGTTTTAGTTCATTGGGGAGCAAATAGAATTTTAAACAGATTTTATATTAATTGTGGCTGTTTCTCCATATATATATATATATATATATATATATATATATATATATATATATATATATATATATATGTCACATGTTTAAGCTGAATTTGAAAATTAAGGGAGACTAGGATAGATCTATTTCGGCCTTATTTTGGCCTCATCAGCTAGCCATACCCACTGGGACTTGAACCTGCAACCTTTGCCTTGTAAGGCAGAGAATTATCCTCTAGGCTACAGTATATATAGCCTAGAGGATAAATCAACTTTCCTGTCATACATGCACATGAAAAAAACTGTTTTCATCTTTAAAACATCCTATGAAAAAGATGCATTTCAAACTTGAAATGGATCCTAATGTTTAAAATGTGCCCACTTGGTTCTCATTCTGTTTTTCCCAAATAGAGTTGCTCCCTCCCTCCCCACAATTTATTTACACAGCACGAAGTTTGACTGTTCAAAATGTTGTGTTTGTAAACAGTCTGGAGACAAGGATTAGTCACCAGTGGGACTTTTCTAATTATTTTTGATAATTAATACACTGAGAGATTTGCAAGCTGGTGGCTCGCAGGGAAGTTATTAAGACAGGAACCGAAATTGTCATTTCCTCCTCCTAATAGGATGATGTTAAAAGACAGATTATCTGCCCATTAAGAAAGAATGGGGCAAACGTAGCACAAACAGTGCACATGGAATTTGTAAGAGGCAGAAGGAAAAGAGAGGATCCCTTGTTAGACGCCCGCAACAGTTCTGCATGAAAGCAGAGGACAATTTGTGAAGCCACCACGAAGGAAGGTGTCAGAGTGACTGGATGCTCATAGAATGGGCTTTTGGAAGAGCACTTAAAATATGTGGTTTACTTCTACCTCTTCTGAAATGCAATGTGGACGCAGAACTAAACAGTGGTGGGCACCATGTCTTGAAGGTAGAGCACAGAACAGGGGAGTGACTTTTACAGCCTGAGAATCAATGAATTGATGGGGACATTATTTAAGCTTCTGGGTCTCTCTCTCCCCTAGCTCAGATGAGATGGCGAGCTAGACACATTAGATAGCTAGATAGCAGATAGATAGATAGATAGATAGATAGATAGATAGATAGATAGATAGATAGATAGATAGATAGACAGACAGACAGACAGACAGACAGACAGACAGACAGACAGACAGACAGACAGACAGACAGATAACAGATAGGTAGGTAGGTAGATAGATAGATAACAGATAGATAACAGATATATAGATAGATAGACAGACAGACAGACAGACAGACAGATAACATATATATATATATATATAGGTAGGTAGATAGATAGATAGATAGATAGATAGATAGATAGATAGATAGATAGATAGATAGATAGATAGATAGATAGATAGATAGATAGATAGGCAGGCAGGCAGGCAGGCAGGCAGGCAGGCAGGCAGGCAGGCAGGCAGGCAGGCAGGCAGGCAGGCAGGCAGGCAGGCAGGCAGGCAGGCAGGCAGGCAGGCAGGCAGGCAGGCAGCAATTGTCTTTTTCTGCAGTTCTAATTATCCTCTGAAGTCTGTATCTGTCTTGTTGGGTTGCATAACAAAAACTTAGATAGATAAACAGATAGGCAGATAGGCAGACAGACAGATAGATAGATGTTAGATAGATGATAGCTTTAGATTATAGCTTTAGATGATAGACAGTTTTAGATGATAGATAGATATAGCTTTAGATGATAGGTAGGTAGGTAGGTAGGTAGGTAGGTAGGTAGAGAAAGAAAGAAAGAAAGAAAGAAAGAAAGAAAGAAAGAAAGAAAGAAAGAAAGAAAGAAAGAAAGAAAAAAAAGAAAGAAGATGGATGGGTGGATGATACATATATAAACAGGTAGATTAAAAATAGGTAGGTAGGTAGATAGGTAGATAGGTAGATAGGTAGATAGGTAGATAGGTAGATAGGTAGATAGGTAGATAGGTAGATAGGTAGATAGGTAGATAGGTAGATAGGTAGATAGGTAGATAGGTAGATAGGTAGATAGGTAGATAGGTAGATAGGTAGATAGGTAGATAGGTAGATAGGTAGATAGGTAGATAGGTAGATAGGTAAAAGAGAAGAGAGATGAGAGAAATAGATACAGAGATTTTCTTCATGTCCATCTGTTCCCAAGCTTACCATTACCAAAATAAGACCCACCAATACAGCATAGATTTTAGATATTAATGCTTTTTGCTGTGTTCAACACCCATTCCTCCTAGTATTAATTAAAGAAAAATTCCCTGACAGTGAGAACAATTAATCTTTCAAACATTGTGGGTGCTTCATCACTGGGTGCTTTTAAGAAGAGACTGGACAGCCCCTTGTTTGAAATGGTTTGGCAGGGGATTGGACTAAAAGACCTCCGATGTCCCATCCAACTCCATTATTCTGTTTTCTGTATTCATTATTTTCCCAGGATCAAAATAGCTACTAATGGAATAATTATCGGTTATTTATAATAATTATAGACAGATTGGCAGACAATGTTCTGTTGGTCAATACTCCAATTGTATTATCATTATATTTTGGCTGAAAGTGCCACATACAACAGTTACATTTTAGGAGGTCTTCCTTTCGACAAGATTTGGCTTCTTCTTCTGGCTATCCAGTTGGCTCTTCTGCTGAAAAAGATAACTACATTCCTGGCTAGTTTCTTTGGCATACTTGAGAGTGAGTAGTTCCAAGGCTTGAGTTAAGCTTAGGATCTGTACTCGATTGATGTAAATAACAAAGCAAGAAGTGGAATGGGGAACAATTCATGCCAACTTTCGGTCAATTAACTTCTTATGCTTCTTATGTTAAACTACTGAAGTTTGCAGATGATACAACAGTGATCAGACTCATTCGAGACAATGATGAATCCGCATACAGATGGGAAGTTGAACAACTATCCTTGTGGTGTGACCAGAACAATCTAGAACTGAACACACTCAAAACCGTGGAAAATGGAGGTAGACTTTAGGAGAAACCCTTCTACCCTTCCACCTCTCACAATACTAGACAACACAGTATCAACAGTAGAGACCTTCAAATTTCTAGGTTCTATCATATCTCAAGACCTAAAATGGTCACTAACATCAAAAACATCATCAAAAAAGCACAACAAAGAATGTTCTTTCTGCGCCAGCTCAGGAAGCTCAAACTGCGCAAGGAGCTGCTGATACAGTTCAACAGAGGAATCATTGAGTCTGTCATCTGCACCTCTATAACTGTCTGGTTTGGTGCTGCAACCCAACAAGACCGACACAGACTTCAGAGGATAATCAGAACTGCAGAAAAAACAATTGCTGCCAACCTGCCTTCCATTGAGGACCTGTATACTGCACGAGTCAAAAAGAGGGCGGAAAAAAATATTTACTGACCCCTCACATCCTGGACACAAACTGTTTCAACTCCTACCCTCAAAACGTTGCTACAGAGCACTGCACACCAAGACAACTAGACACAAGAACAGGTTTTTTTCCGAACGCCATCACTCTACTAAACAAATAATTCCCTCAATACTGTCAGACTTTCTACTAAATCTGCACTTCTATTCTACTAGTTTTTCTCATCATTCCTTTCACCCATTTCCTCCCATGTTGACTGTATGACTGTAACTTGTGGCTTATATCCTAAGATTTTTATTAATATTGCTTCTTCATTGCTTATTTGACCCCTATGACAATCATTAAGTGTCGTACCACATGATTCTTGACAAATGTATATTTTATTTTATGTATGCTGAGAGCACATGCACCAAGACAAATTCCTTGTGTGTCCAATCACACTTGGCCAATAAAAATTCTTTTCTTTTCTATTCTATTCTTTATCTCTTATGTATTGATTTTGTATTTTGGTGAAAGAGTCTGATGCATTGTACAGAACAAGAAGAGATGTTTAATATGGCATAGCACAGAGAGAGTCATAGATGTTTTGAATACACTTGTAGCAGTAGATACCCATTAAGCATATTGAGGTGAAATTACTATAAGTTCCCCTGCATTTCCAGTATTATTACTAGCTCATTCAGACCACACTTGTTATGCACCAGTAAGTACAATGCACCAAATAAAGCGGGACTTATCTTTGAGTAAATATGCATAGAATTTCATTAGCAGGAAATCCTGAAACTGCAAGGAATATTAAGCTTCCTCCAAATATTATTTCATTCGATTCTACCTTTCTGTTTTAAGGTTGACTAATGGATCCCAGAAGATACTCTGCAAATACCACTTTCCTAATTATTGGTTTGGCACTTATTACACCTGTTCATTACCCTGAAAATGCCATTTTGCTGAAAACGGAAGGTAACCAAGAGGAAGGTAAGCAGTATCGCTGGTGCAGTAGTTAGAGTGCAGTAATGCAAGCTACTTCTGTTGATCACCAGCTGCCAGCAGTCTGCCAGATCGAATCTCAGTAGGCTCAAGATTGACTCAGCCTTCCATCCTTCCAAGGTGGGTAAAATGAGGACCCGGATTGTTGGAGGCAATATGCTTACTCTCTGTAAACTGCTTAGAGAGAGGGCTGTAAAGCACTGTGAAGCAGTATATAAATCTAAGTGCTAATGCTATACCAAATTCTAGATATGTTCTCCAGATTCATGGCTGGAAATAAAAAAGGCAATAAACCCTAACCCCTGAGTTTGCATGTATTTCCAGATTGCTAATAAGAATCTTAACAGGAACCCCAAAACCTGCTTCTCTTTTTCTCCCAGGTTAAAAATACAAATTGGAGGATTAACACTGGGGTATTTTAGTCCCAAACTCTATAAAATGCAACCTCATAAAGAGTTAGTATGGGTAAATAAATACTATAAATTCTTTGAAATGCAACATGGAGTTGAATTATGTTATAAATTACACATATAGCACCAAGGAGGAAGACATTCTCCAGTTTGTTTGATTGATTGGTTTGTTGATTTGTTGATTTGTTGATTTGTTGATTTGTTGATTTGTTGATTTGTTGATTTGTTGATTTGTTGATTTGTTGATTTGTTGATTTGTTGATTTGTTGATTTGTTGATTGATTTGTTGATTTGTTGATTTGTTGATTTGTTGATTTGTTGATTTGTTGATTTGTTGATTTGTTGATTTGTTGATTTGTTGATTTGTTGATTTGTTGATTTGTTGATTTGTTGATTTGTTGATTTGTTGATTTGTTGATTTGTTGATTTGTTGATTTGTTGATTTGTTGATTTGTTGATTTGTTGATTGCTATGCCGCCCTTCTCCATAGACTCAGGATGGCTTACAAAACGGGAATAATACAAAAAAAAAGACACGTAAGAAACCCAAGGTTAAAACTAATCTAAAATGAATCTAAAACCACCCAATTATTAAAAAATAGTCATTCACTTCTTCCCTCCCTTCATCTCTCCCTCCCTCTCTCCTTCCCATCCTTCCTTTCCTTTCCTCTTCTCTCCCATTCTTCTCTTCCTTCCTTCCTCCTTCCTTTCCTCTCATCCTCCCTCCCTCCTTCTTTCTTCCCTCTCCCTTCCTATTTGTCTTTATTTCCCATATAGTAAAATTGAAGGCATTCCCCTAAATAAATAGCAGGGAAAAGGAAAAAAAATAAACAAATTCAGTTCAGTCCACAGCCTATTGCATTGCATGCCAATATATTTCACTTCAAGGCAGGAAGGTGGAAATTCTAAATCCAGCCTTGCGCCTTGAAATTAATTATCAGTGTCATTTCCTTTAATTTACCTTCCCTATTACTAGCTCCTATTAGTTTACCTTTCTTCATTCTACTGTGAAATCTCTTCCCTAGCCCAAAGCTCCAAGCTTAGAGTTTCTTGGGTATTTTTTTATTTTTCAAAGCTGGATTGTGTGTACTACTCTTCAGTATCTGCACTCAACAGTGTGTGTATGTGTGTGTCAAAGGTTTCCCAGAAGAGAAGATTCTTAAAAGTAATTTAATGTAGGACGCTGTTTGTTTTTTCTCGCGCGTGCAAGAGGCAAAGGGCCACGGCTTCCACAGTAGATTGGCAGATTATTAACTGTGGTTTGTCACACAAACAAACACACACACAAACACACACACATTATTGGCCAAGGGGAGGGGGGATTTTACATCCCACTTATCAAAGGAAGCCTTTTTAATTTTTTATGAAAAGGGAAATGTACCTTTAGAGGACAGGTAGCAAGACAAAATGCAGAGAGGGTGGCAAAAATAGGTCTAAAATAATGTCTGAAATTGTTGTTTAGAATGACAGGTGTTTCTTCTTCTTAGCCTTCTGATTTATTTATTTATTTATTTATTTATTTATTTATTCATCCATTCATCCATTCATTCATTCATTTATGTCTTGCAGAGTAAATTTAATCTAAAAAAATGTGTCCTTTGTTACTTTTGTCTCATGCACAGACTTTAGTTGTTCCTAGTTTTTGTTGTACATACTCCTGATCAGTTGGAGGATGATGAAGATATTGAGGACTCGGATTCAGATAGTGTTTATGAAGTAGTGGGGGGCCTGGGGTTACAGGTAGTAGAACAGGTGGGAGGCCAGCCACAGGATGGGGCTATGAGTTCAGGATCTAGCAAGGGAGAATCAGATGCTCGCTGGGTTAATCCTAAATGCAGAAGGGTTCAGAAACGTAGAGAGCAAAGGTCTGGAAGATGATATTAAGGAGAGGAATGGGTTAAATATTGTAGTGAGGTAATTGGCATGTCAGGGGCCTAGTGGAGAAGAAGGGTGGAGTTTCAATGTTTTTATTATTTGTTTATTATTTGGATTTGTATGCCGCCCTCTCCGAAGACTGTTGCTGAAAAGAAATATGGAGGGGCTTTTTCGCCACGTTAAAGTAAGCCAAAGTATTTTGTATTGTATTTAGTAAGTGCTGCAGTTTTTTTATAGCTATGTAGTTAGGAAATAAATCTTGTCTAATTGAAGCAGGTAAAGGAATGTGAGAAGAGGCTAGAAGAGAGATTATGGACCGATTGATGTCTGGAATGTGTTGAAGTACAAGAGAGCAGAGAAATAAATGGAATTGCTTTATTCATGAAATGATGCATTTAATGAGAGTTATTTGTAATTACTAAACTTCTACCAGAAATCAGAACAGTTTTTAGCTCAATAGGCTATGACAGGTAGTCCCCGGGTTACGTCATCCCCGACTTACGATGTTTCATCATTACAATGACCCCAGGACAGCAGCGGAGCTGAAGCTCCCTCGAAGCCGCCACCACCGCCGGCACCTCCATTCAGGGGAGGGGATCTCCATGGTGGGTGGCGGCGGGGGCGGCTTTGGAGACCCCGCCAAAACGGTGGCGGCAGCAGCAGCTTCAAGGGATCAACAGCCGGTCCTTCTCGGTGCTGCATTGCTGAAGCCTCCGAGGCCGCCCACTGTGGAGATCCCCTCGCCTGAACAGAGGCAGCTGCGGCCTCGGAGGCTGCAGCCACGCAGTGCTGAGAAGGACCGGCTGTTGGTCCCTTAAAGCCATCACCGCCTCCATTCGTGTAAATTGGAATATTCCGACTTACTTGGAACTTTGGAAGGGACTTCTCAGCTGTGCTTCAACCAAAGAATAAAGGTCAGCATTAAGATGAGGGTAGGCAGGAGGGCTTCTTGCCAAAAATTGCATCATCAGTGGGTTCCTACCGCCTCTACTTACGGACTTTCCTAAATAAGAACCGGGTGTTCAAGATTTTTTTGCCTCTTATCAAGAACCATTTTCCACTTACAAACCCAAGCCTCCGAAACTGTAACTGGAAAAGGCAGGGAGAAGCCTCCGTGGGGCCTCTCTAGGAATCTCCTGGGAGGAAACAGGGCCGGAAAAGGCAGGGAGAAGCCTCCATGGGGCCTCTCTAGGAATCTCCTAGGAGGAAAGAGGACAGGAAAAGGCGGGGAGAAGCCTCCGTGGCACCTCTCTAGGAAACTCCTGGGAGGAAACAGGGCCTCTATCCTCCCTGTGGTTTCCCCAATCACACACATTATTTGCTTTTACATTGATTCCTATGGGAAAAAATGCTTCTTCTTACAAACTTTTCTACTTAAGAACCTGGTCACGGAATGAATTAAGTTCATAAGTAGAGACACCACTGTATATAAGTCTATCTATTAAATTACATTGGTAGTAATATTTACAATTTTATAAGATTACTTGTTTTTTTCCTATTTTCTAGCCAATTATATAAAAAAATTCCCTTACTATATAAAGCATTCTCTCTCTTGACAATTCTATAATTCTAATGTTAGCCTTGCCGTTTCTGCACAGTCCATCCTTATTTTTTTATATATATTATCATATTCTCTGTCGGGGGATTTCCGTTCTTCCAGGTCTGTGCAAAGATTAATCCGTCTGTGGTTAAAATGTGTATGATAAGATATTGGTTTGCTTTAATACATCGCCCTCTAACAATCCCTAGTAAATATGTCTCTGGTTTTAGTTCTATCTCACAGCCTGTCATTTCTTTTATCCAAACCCTAATCGTATTCCAGTATCCACCAGAACCAGAAGATATTTTTGTGTTAATAGCATAGATAAAAACAAAGATGGTTTAACAAAACAGATCTCCTTAAATTAGCTCCCAGTTCAATAATTTGTGGGGTCTACACCAAAAAAGCCTAAGATTGAACTGTGGGATCTATCTTATTTCCATAGAAACATAGAAGATATTGGAGAATGATAGAAAAAATGATAAAGAGATTACATTATATGAAATAGAATAATCCCCTGAATTTTATCTTTTAGGCATAGCTAAACAGAAATATAAAAAATATATTTTTATCTGGTTGTACATATTTTAACAGCAGCCAGGATAGTTTATGCACAAAATTGGAAAGGGGAAGATATCCCCAAAAAAGAGGATGTAGTTAAAAAAAATTTGGATTGTGCAGAGATGGCTATGATGACAAGAAGGCTGAATGATCAAGAAGAATCTGACTTTTATACTATCTGGAACAAAGTTTATACATGGATAGATAAGAATAAAGCTGAATATAAGGTTATGAAATCTGTATGAATATAATAAAATGTTACTGATATTTTTAGTTGTTGCTATTGTTGTTGGTTTTTCTTTTTCTTTTTATCAATTTAACCCTAAGTGTATTAGAATATGTAAACAAAATTCTTCTTTTCAATTAGAATATTATTCTGACTTAAAGATTCAAGATTTTATCCTTTTTTCTGTATTAAAAATTGACTTCAAGAAAAGAGGGGTAACTGTAACCCCTACTATGTGTTTAAAAGTTTGTAAGTTTGTATGTCTTTTTATTGAAAATTAATAAAGTCTTTGGGAAAAAAAGAAACATAGAAGATTGGTGGCAGAAAAAGACCTCATGGTCCATCTAGTCTGCCCTTATACTCTTTCATGTATTTTATCTTAGGATGGATATATATGTTTATTCCAGGCATGTTTAATTTCAGTTACTGTGGATTTACCAACCACGTCTGCTGGAAGTTTGTTCCAAGCATCTACTACTCTTTAGTAGTAGTAGATGCCAAAAATATTATTTTACTCAGTAAAACAATATTTTTTGGCAATTTTTTCTTCAAATGTGTTCATATCTGTTTTTTTATTTCTGTTCTGTTCTGTTGTGCATTTGTCAATAAAATTTAATAAAAACATAAAAACATAAACAATGTCGCTTGGTGGGACCCAGGGGAAGAGCCTTCTCTGTGGCGGCCCCGGCCCTCTGGAACCAACTCCCCCCAGAGATTAGAATTTTCCCCACTCTCCTTGCCTTTCGTAAGCTACTTGAAACCCACCTCTGCCCTCAGACATGGGAAAATTGAGATTCTCTTTCCCCCTAGGCCTTTACAATTCTATGCATGGTATGTATGTATATATGTTTGGTTTTTATATTAATGGGTTTTTAATCGTTTTTAGTATTAGATTACTATTGTACACTGTTTTATTGTTGCTGTTAGCCTCTCTGAGTCTCCGGAGAGGGGCGGCATACAAATCCAATAGATGAATGAATGAATGAATGAATGAATGAATAAATAAATAAATAAATAAATAAAAACAGTATTTTATCATGTTGCTTCTGATCTTTCCCCCAACTAACCTCAGATTATGCCCCCTTGTTCTTGTGTTCACTTTCCTATTAAAACACTTCCCTCCTGGACCTTATTTAACCTTTTAACATATTTAAATGTTTCAATTATCTCCCCCCTTTCCCTTCTGTCCTCCAGACTATACAAATTGAGTTCATTAAGTCTTTCCTGATACGTTTTATGCTTAAGTCCTTCCACTGTTCTTGTAGCCCATCTTTGGACCCGTTCAATTTTATCAAATATCTTTTTGTAGGTGAGATCTTCAGAACTGAACACAGTATTCCAAATGTGGTTTCACCAGCACTCTATACAGCAGGATCACAACCTCCCTCTTCCTGCTTGTTATACCTCTAGCTATGCAGCCAAGCATTCTACTTGCTTTCCCTATCACGACCCCTGAACATTTATTTTATTTATTTATTTATTTTGTCCAATACACAATGAGGGTTTTAGTGGGTATATATCTATATACACATAGTAAAATACATGATGAAGGTTATAGAGGAGATACTCGTAGTAAATATATATCTAAGAAATAATAGAAAAGAAGGTATAGTAATAGAACATATCAATGAAAGAATAGAAGAAGAGATATAGGAATAGAAGAAAGGTATAGGAGATATAGGAGAGCAATAGGACAGGGGACGGAAGGCACTCTAGTGCACTTGTACTCGCCCCTTACTGACCTCTTAGGAATCTGGAGAGGTCAACCATAGATAATCTAAGGGTAAAGTGTTGGGGGTTTGGGGATTACACTATGGAGTCCGGTAATGAGTTCCACGCTTCGATAACTCGGTTACTGAAGTCATATTTTTTACAGTCAAGTTTGGAGCAGTTAATATTAAGTTTAAATCTGCTGTGTGCTCTTGTGTTGTTGTGGTTGAAGCTGAAGTAGTTGCCGACAGGCAGGACGCTGCAGCATATGATCTTGTGGGCAATACTTAGATCTTGTTTAAGGCATATTAGTTCTAAACTTTCTAGGCCCAGGATTGAAAGTCTAGTCTCGTAGGGTATTCCGTTTCGAGTGGAGGAGTGAAGGGCTCTTCTGGTGAAGTATCTTTGGACATTTTCGAGGGTGTTAATGTCTGAGATGCGGTATGAGTTCCAAACAGATGAGCTGTATTCGAGGATGGGTCTGGCAAAAGTTTTGTAAGCTCTGGTAAGTAGTGTGAGATTGCCAGAGCAGAAACTATATAGGATTAGGTTTACAACTATTGAAGCCTTCTTGGCTATATTGTTGATGGGCGACATGAAATACATGTCGCCCATCTTAATTGAGGCCAATGCTAATGATTAAGAACATTACATGGGACTATACAGGAAGCACTAGTCAATTGTGAAGGAGGAGAAAAAAAGGCGAAATAAAGCAGATATAATGTTGTCGAGATCTCAGCATGGGGACATAACTTTTGAAATGAGACAGTCTTCACAAGTGTGAGAATGTAATGCAAGATTCTGAATTAAACCAAATTGCATGAGAAGGCCAGTAATTTCGAAGCAATAGACTCCAACTGAAATGTAACAAGATGATGAGAGGCTAAACCAGATTATTGATAATGCGAGTAAATACTGCAGCCGAGATATAAAAATGATTGGTTACAATGAATAAGACCGCTGAAGTATGATTTGTGAAGAAGGGGCTTACCGCTCCATTTGTAGTTGGCCTTTTTATCACTTAATCAGGTGAATTCTGACTCCCTTAAAATGCTCCTTTTGCAGACTTACCCTACCATTATAGTTAATCAGTGAAAGAATATTTCAACCTTCTTAGTTCTGAATGAAATTGAGAGATTTTTTTCCTTCTTCTTCTGTATTTAGTTCCCCTGCAGGTGACTTGAGTTTTGAGGATATTGTATTACTGTCACTGCACACTGGCAAAGAAAGGAATTAGTACCTTGACTGTTAGCGCTGAGCCATGAAGCTCTTCTGAAAAATAGTGACGTTACTCATGCTGGTGAGAAGAATGTCCTTTCAACCAAAGGTGGTATTCATCCAGTTCGGACCAGTTCAGGAGAACCAGTAGTAGCTAACAGAGTTGGAAGGGATCTTGGAGGTCTTCTAGTCTGATGCTATATTCCAAATATGGTCTTGTTATTTTCTTTTATGTACATTGAGAACATATGCACCAAAGACAAATTCCTTGGGTGTCCAATCTCACTTGGCCATAAAGAATTCTATTCTATTCTATTCTATTCTATTCTATTCTATTCTATTCTACTCCATTCCATTCCATATTCTATTCTATTCTATTCTATTCCATTCCATATTCTATTCTATTCTATTCCAATCCATTCCATATTCTATTCTATTCTATTCTATTCCATATTCTATTCCATTCCATTCCATTCCATTCTGGTTTTATAAAGCAGTAAAGTATTAATACTTCACATGAGCTAGCCCTCTATTGATGCAACCTAGGATGCATTGTATTACAAATTATTGACCAACATTTCAAAAATATATCATTTATCACTTACAAGAATGGTGGAAGGTCTTAAGCATAAAACTTATCAGGAAAGACTTTATGAACTCAATCTGTATAGTCTGGAGGACAGAAGGGAAAGGGGGAGACATGATCAAAACATTTAAATATGTTAAAGGATTAAATAAGATTCAGGAAGGAAGTGTTTTTAATAGGAAAGTGAACACAAGAACAAGGGGACACAATCTGAAGTTAGTTGGGGGAAAGATCAAAAGCAACGTGAGAAAATATTATTTTACTGAAAGAGTCATAGATGCTTGGAACTAACTGTGGTTGGTAAATCCACAGTAACTGAATTTAACCATGCGTGGGATAAACAGATAAATTACAGGAAATAGTATAAGGGCAGACTAGATGGACCATGGGGTCTTTTTCTTCCATCAATCTTCTATGTTTCTATGTTACAATGGAGAGAAGGGACAGTTGTTGATGTTAAAAGAGGAAAGGGGAGGCTTGTGTTTATCTAATTTGACATTGGATTTTGAAGTGGTTTGAGGGAAAGAGACTAATGTAATGTGATACCTGGCCATTTAATTAATTCATCCACTTCACCACTACATTCATGAGTCAATAGCATTCCTTTACAATCCTTTCCCACATAGCCCAGTCTCCGTTTCCTTTTTTTCTATTTTCTCCCCCAGTTTTATTCTCTTGAGTTGGTAATAAGTTGAAACTCTAGAAGGGTGTTTCAATGACCAGCTCAAAACAAGGAAAACTCGCCCAGCAATTGTGCAGTTTGATGACCATAGCAAGTCACCATTGAAACAGCCTCGACTTTGATCAGGAGCGAACAGCAATTAGACAAGTTCTCCCAACGCAATGTCAAAAGCCTACAAATTACCGGAGCTGTAAAAACCGAATCCCAACAGATTTCTGCAAATATGTAAATCGGCGCTGCTAAAAATGCTATGTAATCAGGTCTCATTTATCATTATAATATCAACCGAGACACAATAGTGGAGGAAGTGTGTCACAGACAGTTCCTCTCGAAAGGCTAATAGCTGGCACCCAATCAATTAACCACCTTAACAAAGTCAGCTATTTAAATGAATTCCCCAAAGGGGCCCCACTGTGGGATATACTGTATATGTAAATGAAAATAGGATTCCTTCCTTTTACCCAGCTGATTGTTCAGATCAGGTCTTATTATGCTGTATTGTTGCACTGTATAAATATCTTCCATTGTGCAATCAGATAATGCGCTCATCTTTTGTGCTCTTATCAACATTTGTTTCCCATGGTGGCTTTGCTTTTAAGCGGTTCTCTGGCATTCTGGTGCTGGAAAAGTGGAAAAAAAATCCCGGAAATGGGCAAACAGCTAAGTGCCCACTTGCCACTGCCTGCCGCCATTTGCCCCACCACCACTTGCTTGCTGCTGTTTGCCTCGCTCACCTCTTGCTCTCGGCGCAAATAGTGGCAGCACAGGTGGTGGTGGGAGCCGGTGGGAGCACGGGAGGTGGTGGGAGCTGGTGCGAGCATGGGGGGGAATTGGAATGAGCGCAGGTGGTGGTGGGAGCCAGTGCGAGAGGTGAGCGAGAGGTTCATGGCAGGGGAAGGTAGCACGGCGGGGGAAGGAAGGGCTCGTGGTGAGAGAAGGAGGGGCTTGTGTCGGGAGAAGGAAGGTTCACGGTGGGAGAAGGAAGTGCTTGTGGCGGGGCAGGGCAGGCATAGGTCCAGGGAGGCGCTGGTGGTGTATGCACATGTGTGCATGGCCAGTGGCACCACCGGAGCTAGACTATGCGCTACATTGCCGCCACTGGAACCGTGTTCCCCACCATTCAGGGTCGCCCCCCCTGTTTTACAGTACCCTTGCCCTGGATTGGGGAGGACATAGAGATTTTGCAGTATCCTTCCCCTGGAGTGTGGAGGGAATGGGGGTTTTGCAGTATCCTTCCCCTGGAGTGTGGAGGGAATGGAGATTTTATAGTATCCTTCCCCTGTAGTGTGGAGGGAATGGGGTTTTTGCAGTATCCTTCCCCTGGGGTGTGGAGGGAATGGGGTTTTTACAGTATCCTTCCCCTGGAGTGAGGAGGGAATGGGGGTTTTGCAGTATCCTTCCCCTGGAGTGAGGAGGGAATGGAGATTTTATAGTATCCTTCCCCTGTAGTGTGGAGGGAATGGGGTTTTTGCAGTATCCTTCCCCTGGGGTGTGGAGGGAATGGGGTTTTTACAGTATCCTTCCCCTGGAGTGTGGAGGGAATGGGGGTTTTGCAGTATCCTTCCCCTGGAGTGAGGAGGGAATGGAGATTTTATAGTATCCTTCCCCTGTAGTGTGGAGGGAATGGGGTTTTTGCAGTATCCTTCCCCTGGGGTGTGGAGGGAATGGGGTTTTTACAGTATCCTTCCCCTGGGGTGTGGAGGGAATGGGGGTTTTGCAGTATCCTTCCCCTGGAGTGAGGAGGGAATGGAGATTTTATAGTATCCTTCCCCTGTAGTGTGGAGGGAATGGGGTTTTTGCAGTATCCTTCCCCTGGGGTGTGGAGGGAATGGGGTTTTTACAGTATCCTTCCCCTGGGGTGTGGAGGGAATGGGGGTTTTGCAGTATCCTTCCCCTGTAGTGAGGAGGGAATGGAGATTTTATAGTATCCTTCCCCTGTAGTGTGGAGGGAATGGGGTTTTTGCAGTATCCTTCCCCTGTAGTGTGGAGGGAATGGGGTTTTTGCAGTATCCTTCCCCTGGGGTGTGGAGGGAATGGGGGTTTTTACAGTATCCTTCCCCTGTGGTGTGGAGGGAATGGGGGTTTTGCAGTATCCTTCCCCTGGAGTGAGGAGGGAATGAAGATTTTATAGTATCCTTCCCCTGTAGTGTGGAGGGAATGGGGTTTTTTGCAGTATCCTTCCCCTGGGGTGTGGAGGGAATGGGGTTTTTACAGTATCCTTCCCCTGGGGTGTGGAGGGAATGGGGGTTTTGCAGTATCCTTCCCCTGGAGTGTGGAGGGAATGGAGATTTTATAGTATCCTTCCCCTGTAGTGTGGAGGGAATGGGGTTTTTTGCAGTATCCTTCCCCTGGGGTGTGGAGGGAATGGGGTTTTTACAGTATCCTTCCCCTGGAGTGAGGAGGGAATGGGGATTTTACAGTATCCTTCCCCTGGAGTGAGGAGGGAATGGGGATTTTACAGTATCCTTCCCCTGGAGTGAGGAGGGAATGGAGATTTTATAGTATCCTTCCCCTGGAGTGTGGAAGGAATGGGGTTTTTGCAGTATCCTTCCCCTGGAGGGGGGAGGGAATGGAGATTTTGCAGTATCCTTCCCCTGGAGTGAGGAGGGAATGGAGATTTTGCAGTATCCTCCCCCTGCCGCACCCATCAAGCTAAACCACGCCCACCAAGCCATACCCACAGAACAGGTAGTAAAAAAAATGAATCCCACCACTGCCCAAAAGTTTATCCTGGCTACAGCAGATAGGTAAATTCATAACAGTAAATTATCCTTTCACTTAAGCTCGCCTCCTGCTGACTTTATGTACACATCCATGTAATTTGCTTGGCAAGAATGAGCAAATGGCGCACCATGCGCTTCTCTTTTGAACTCACCAGGTTACCTTATAGTCCCGCTGAGCCTCATGAGTCCACGAATGACTTTCACCCCCTCCCCATGATATGAATTGGGACTTTTATTTGCAAGCTTCTTGCACAAAGGCTGTGCGTGTGGCTCCCTGGGCTAAGTTATTTATGCACAATAATGTTTTGTGCTCTGATTAGTTGCTGCGACAATGCAACAGATACGAGAGTATTTACTCTCCTGTGCAAATAAGCTCCATCTGTTTTCAGGGATTTAAAAACAAACTTTCAGCATTCAAGTAAATGCACAGCTTTGGTATTCAGAATGACTGGTGATTATTGCTATTAGTGACAATTCTGAAACATTCGTCAAAGCATCAATGATATTCAAGCTGGTCACCTCCAAAGCTGAGCTACAAAAATGTAGATCTTAAGCCTAAAACTTATCAGAAAAGACTTCATGAACTCCATCTGTATAGTCTGGAGGACAGAAGGGAAAAGGGGGACATGATCAAAACTTTAAAATATGTTAAAGGGTTAAATAAGGTTCAGGAGAAAATATTATTTTACTGAAAGAGTAGTAGATGCTTGGAACAAACTTCCAGCAGACGTGGTTGTTAAATCCACAGTAACTGAATTTAAACATGCCTGGGATAAACATATATCCATACTAAGATAAAATACAGGGCAGACTAGATGGACCATGAGGTCTTTTTCTGCTATCAATCTTCTATGTTTCTCTGTTTCTATTTTATTTTCCAAGCTCTGGAATGCAGATTTTGACACTATTGTGAATGAGGTAGAACAGGTCTATTGTTCCAGGATTAATGTGGGACTTTTGATAGTACCGTATAATAGAATAGAATAGAATAGAATAGAATAGAAATTTATTGGCCAAGTGTGATTGGACACACAAGGAATTTGTCTTGGTGCATATGCTCTCAGTGTACATAAAATAAAAAATTCCTTAGTCAAGAATCATGTGGTACGACACTTAATGATTGTCATAGGGGCCAAATAAGCAATGAAGAAGCAATATTAATAAAAATCTTAGGATATAAGCAACAAATTACAGTCATACAGTCAACAGGGGAGGAAATGGGTGAAAGGAATGATGAGAAAAACTAGTAGAATAGAAGTGCAGATTTAGTAGAAAGTCTGACAGTGTTGAGGGAATTATTTGTTTAGTAGAGTGATGGCGTTCGGAAAAAAAAATGTTCTTGTGTCTAGTTGTCTTGGTGTGCAGGGCTCTGTAGAGACGTTTTGAGGGTAGGAGTTGAAACAGTTTGTGTCCAGGATGTGAGGGGGTCAGTAAATATTTTCCCCGCCCTCTTTTTGACTCGTGCAGTATACAGGTCCTCAATGGAAGGTAGGTTGGCAGTAATTGCTTTTTCTGAAGTTCATATATGGGTTCATAAAGCAATAGAATCTATTATGATAGAGATTTGTCTGTTGAAAACGTACATTCCATAGTTGGGGTGGACAATCATAACACATCTTTACATCAAAAAATATAACTCTGATGGGGAGAAGGAATAAGGTACAGGATGAAAGAGCCAAAATAATAGCAATAGCATTTAAGTGGTTCTCAACCTTTCTAATGCCACGACCCTTTAAAATAGTTCCTCATGTTGTGGTGACCCCCAACCATAAGTCTAGTGCCAATTCTCCCCACAGAGTTTTAAGCTTTAAGCTCAAGAGTTCGATACTGGCCAGATCAAGGTTGTCTCAGCCTCCCCCCCCCCCCCCCATTCCAAGGTTGGTAAAATGAGGATTCAGATTGTTGGGGACTTCATGGCACCGGACCAGATTATCTCAGGGACTGCCTTCTGCTGCACAAATCCCAGCGACCAGTTAGGTCCCACAGAGTTGGCCTTCTCCGGGTCCTGTCAACTAAACAGTGGTGCTTGGCGGGACCCAAGGGAAGAGCCTTCTCTGTGGCGGCCCTGGCCCTCTGGAGCCAACTCCCCCCAGAAATTAGAATTGCCCCCACCCTCTTTGCCTTTCATAAGCTACTTAAAACCCACCTCTGCCGCCAGGCATGGGGGAATTGAGATACTCTTTCCCCCTAGGCCTTTACAATTTTATGCATGGTATGGCTGTATGTATGCTTGGTTTTCATATTAATGGGTTTTTAATCGTTTTTAGTATTGGATTATTATTGTACGCTGTCTTATTATTGCTGTGAGCCACCCCGAGTCTCCGGAGAGGGGCGGCATACAAATCCAATAAATAATAATAATAATAATAATAATAATAATAATAATAATAATAATAATCTGATTGTATAAAAGACTCTGAAAAAGCACTATGAAGCAGTATATAAGTCTAAGAGCTATTGCTATTGCTAATTTATAAAATAATTGTTTAGGTTTTATGGGTGTCTGTGCATATCTCTCTCTCTGTGTATTATATTTATTATATATATAGTATAGTTAAAATTATAATATATATTTTAATTATAATTCACGTCATCAGAATCAGAGATTCACTGAAGCAGATATTAAATTATCTTCTTGAAGAAGCTATGGGTGCTTTTTGCTTTTGTGAATTGCAGAAATAATTTGGAATACAGATACAGTGGTACCTCTACTTATGAACTTAATTTGTTCCGTGACCAGGTTCTTAAGTAGAAAGGTTTGTAAGAAGAAGCAATTTTTCCCATAGGAATCAATGTAAAAGCAAATGATGTGTGCAATTGGCGAAACCACAGGGAGGGTGGAGGCCCTGTTTCCTCCCAGGAGATTCCTAGAAAGGCCCCACAGAGACTTCTCCCTGCCTTTTCTGGCCCTGTTTCCTCCCAGGAGATTCCTAGAGAGGCTCCATGGAGGTTTCTCCCTGCCTTTTCTGACCCTGTTTCCTCCCAGGAGACTCCTAGAGAGGCCCCATGGAGGTTTCTCCCGACCTTTTCCGGCCCTGTTTCCTCCCAGGAGATTCGTAGAGAGGCCCCATGGAGGTTTCTCCCTGCCTTTTCCAGCCCTGTTTCCTCCTAGGAGATTCCTAGAGAGGTCCCACAGAGGCTTCTCCCCACCTTTTCCAGCCCTGTTTCCTCCCAGGAGATTCCTAGAGAGGCCCCACAGAGGCTTCTCCCTGCCTTTTCCGCTTACAGTTTCAGAGGCTCGGGTTTGTAAGTGGAAAATGGTTCTTGAGAAGAGGCAAAAAAAGTCTTGAACACCCAATTCTTATCTAGAAAAGTTTGTAAGTAGAGGTGTTCTTAGGTAAAGGTACCACTGTAGTTCCCACCCACCCCCCACCCCCAAAAAAAGAAAATAAGAAGAAGCAAGAAAATGGAACCATTTCAGGCAAAACAAACTTAACCAGAACCAGCTAAATTTACATGATTTATTTGTGAACATGAGTTGTCTCTCCCCCCCCCCCCCTCCGTAGAGAGTTAGGACTGGCTTGACATGGAATTGAAATAGGACAGGCATCAAATGGGACTGGAGCTGCCTTGGTGTGTAGCATACAGATGCTTTTTTTAAAAAAAAGCTTTTTATTTGCTCTCAACCTCTCCCCAAATTTATTAACTAATTTCAGCCCTCTCTAAACACAGAGCCCGCTTATCCTTTAATTGGTCTTTTTTCGGTTTCCTGTTAATTGTACAAACCTGTTAAATTTTACAGGAATTAAATAGCTATTTTATTTTTAATACAATAGGGTACTGAGTTTTAATTGCAGCCCTTTGATGCTATTCATTTGTTTCACAGTTTGCTTGGTTGGAAAATAAAGGTTGGGGAAACTTTGACAGCACCTGCGTTAAGCAGTGTATTTATTTTCACATTTTTTAAAAAACCCATAAATGTGATCTACTATAGCCTAGAATATTTTTATCCAACATCCAATAAGATTGTGTTTACCAGTTAATATGCCTGACAATGTGTTTTATCTCAGGGCATATGTAACAACTTCCTCTTGTTTAAATGTTTCTAGTTATTTAGCTCTAAATGACAATTGGCAGATAATTAAGAACTTTTGAAAACTCACATTTATCAGGAAACTTTGAAAGGGGAGATTCACACAGACCCAGGTTAGAAATTATTTTCAAACCAATAAAAGAAAATTGCCTTTATTAAATTCAGTCCAGGTTCTGGCGTTGATCCAAGCTGGTTAGATCTTGGCATGGCTAATCTAGTCTAGTGATAAGAAGGACCAGAGAAGACATGATAGCAGTGTTCCAATATTTGATGGGCTGCCACAGACAAGAAGGGATCAAGCTGTTTTTCAAGGCATCCAACGGACAGACAAGGAATAACAGATGGAAACCGAACAAGGGTGCAACAAGTTATCCTCAGTGGTTCCAAATCCACATGGAAGAACGTAGGCAGTGGGGTACCACAGGGTTCTGTCCTGGGTCCTGTGCTCTTCAACATGTTCATCAACAACTTGGACGAGGGAATAGAAGGGCTACTGATCAAATTCACAGATGACCCCAAGCTGGCGGTGGTAGCCAATACCCTAGAAGACAGACTCAAATTACAGAAAGACCTAGACAAACTAACACAGTGGGCCCACACCAACAAAATGATGTTTAACATCGACAAGAGCAAAGTCCTTTACCTAGGCAGAAAAAAAAACCTGGACACACATACAACCTGGGAGAAACCCCTCTTAGCAGTAGCGACTGCGAAAGAGACCTCGGAGTCTTGGTGGACAATCAACTAAACATGAGCCAACAATGTGCAGCAGCAGCTAAAAAAGCCAACACAATCCTAAGCTGCATCAACAGAGGAATACACTCCAAGACCAGGGAAGTCTTAATACCACTCTACTATGCCCTGGTCTGACCACACCTGGATTACTGTATTCAGTTCTGGTCACCACACTTCAAAAGAGACATTGAAACTCTGGAGAAGGTGCAAAAAAGAGCAACCAAGATGATTAAGGGATTGGAAACCAAGACTTACTAAGAGAGACTGCGGGAACTGGGCATGGATAGCCTAGAGAAAAGGAGGGCCAGAGCAGACATGACAGAAGTCTACAAGTATACGAGGGGATGTCACAGAGAGGAGTGGATCACTTTATTCTCCAGGGCACCGGAGGGCTGGACGAGGAACAACAGCTGGAAGCTGACCAAGGAGAGATTCAAAATGGAGATAAGGAGGAACTTCCTGACGGTCAGAGCGATCAACCAATGGAACAACCTACCAGCGGATGTTGTGAACTCCAACACTCTGGACATTTTAAAGAGAAGATTGAATTGCCACTTGACTGGTGTAAACCACTTAGAGAGGGCTGTAAAGCACCGTGAAGCGGTATATAAGACCAAGTGCTACTGTTATTGCTCTATCAATTATTTTTATCTCTTGCATAACCTTGACTTGATTTTAATCATAATGTAGGATCATCTTTGACAATTAAAAACTAAACAAAGGAAGAAAAATCATATCATTCAAAAACAAGGCATACTTCCAAGGGCAAGGAATGGAAGTAATGTTTTGTTTAGAGAGTTCAAAAATCATTCTCCTTTTGAAGGCATCCCTTAGTAACAATAATATCGGAGATGCTTAAATATTTTATAACGGCTGGCTAAGAGAATTCAACCAGTGCACTTCAGTCCCCCATAAGAAATTCTTTTTTTTTCCTATCTCTCTCCAGAAACAACCTGTTTTTGTCGATTTCCACAGGTGCAGGTATGAAGGTCTTGGCATATTCAGGTTTCTTCCCATGTAAGTTTCAAAGATTTCTGGCGACGTTTCGACGAGGTCCACACCCACCCACCAGTATTTATAGAAGGAGGGCAGTTCAGGTCTCGCTATGTTTGCCCTAGCACCTCGTCGAAACGTCACCAGAAATCTTTGAAACTTATAAAGGAAGAAACCCATATATGCCAAGACCTTCATATATATAAACCTCAATGGTTGCAGGATGCAAAATATACAGTATATTGATTCATTTGTAGTAGGTACAAAAAAAAAGATACAGTGATACCTTGTCTTACAAACTTATTTGGTTCCGGGATGAGGTTCTTAAGGTGAAAAGTTTGTAAGACGAAACAATGTTTCCCATAGGAATCAATGGAAAAGCGATTAATGCGTGCAAGCCCAAAATTCACCCCTTTTGCCAGCCGAAGCACCCGTTTTTACACTGCTGGGATTCTCCTGAGGCTCCCCTCCATGGGAAACCCCACCTCCAGACAAAGCACGCAAAAATGGGTGCTTTGCTGGCAATGGAAGTCCAGAGGCGGGGCATCCCAGCGGCGGTGGTGGGTTTGTAAAGTGAAAATAGTTTGTAAGAAGAAGCAAAAAAATCTTAAACTCCGGGTTTGTATCTCGAAATGTTTGTATGACGAGGCGTTTGTAAGACGTGGTATCACTGTATGTCAAAATCATTTGTGGTGGACATGTCCCAAAGCGAAGGGTTATTGGAAAACTGTTTATAATTGGTTGCAAGACTACTGAATTATTTTCACTGGGAATAATGAAGAACCAGTACCCCCAAAAAAATACAATATTTAATGATACACAACATAACGTCAGCTACAATAGCATATGCCCAATACTGGAAGGACAATTTAATCCCACCAGAAAATGTTCTTATGGATAAAATTTACAAGTGCACCGAGATGGATAGGCTGAACATGGAGCTTATTAAAGGTCTAAATAACTCAGAATAGTATGAAATATGGAACAGATGGTACAACTGGACTAAAATAAAATATAAAAAACTGTGAAACAATGTGAAATGAATGTTGAAAATGTGGAACTTTGTAAATAAGTTATCTAATGTATACTACTAATTAGAAACAATGTAAGAAAACAGGTGCGGATCTGTGTTAAAATATTGTGATGAATTTAAAATGAAAAACTCTAAAAAGAAAAAAAGAAAAGATCTGTAGAAAATTCAGAGTTTTCCAGAAAGAAGCAGACAGTCAACTTTCCCTTACTTTATTTATTTATTTTATTTATTTATTAGATTTGTATGCCGCCCCTCTCCGAAGACTCGGGGCGGCTAACAACAATGAAAAGACAATGTAAACAAATCTAATATTAAAAGTAATCTTAAAAAAACCCAATTTAAAGAACCACTCATACATACAAGCATACCATGTATACATTCTATAAGCCTAGGGGGAAGGCAAAATTTCAATTCCCCCATGCCTGACGACAGAGGTGGGTTTTAAGGAGCTTGTGACAGGCAAGGAGGGTGGGGGCAACTCTGATATCTGGGGGGAGCTGGTTCCAGAGGGTCGGGGCCGCCACAGAGAAGGCTCTTCTCCTGGGTCCCACCAAATGACATTGCTTAGTCGATGGGACCCGGAGAAGGCCAACTCTGTGGGACCTAACCGGTCGCTGGGATTCATATGGCAGAAGGCGGTCCCGGAGATATTCTGGTCCAATGCCATGAAGGGCTTTATAGGTCATAACCAACACTTTGAATTGTGACCGGAAACTGATCGGCAACCAATGCAGACTGCGGAGTGTTGGTGTAACATGGGCATATCTTGGGAAGCCCATGATTGCTCTCACAGCTGCATTCTGCACGATCTGAAGTTTCCAAACACTTTTCAAAGGTAGCCCCATGTAGAGAGCGTTACAGTAGTCGAACCTCGAGGTGATGAGGGCATGAGTGACTGTGAGCAGTGAGTCCCGGTCCAGATAGGGCCGCAACTGGTACACCAGGCGAACCTGGGCAAACGCCCCCCTCGCCACAGCTGAAAGATGTTTCTCTACTTTCATCCGATCTCTGTTCGATTTTCAATGTCAGTGCATCTCTCAGCTTTAAGATTCTGATATTTTAGGACAGGCTTCCGACTGCCAGTGTCTATCAATCATTTTGACTTTCTGGCTTTTGTTTATTTTGCTCAGTTTACAAGAGGCCTTTGATCCATGTATCTGATCACCAAAAGGCGCATGAAACTGTTGAACAATATAAAACCATTTTATGCCACGTGGTAGTAGGAGCAGTTACCCTTTCCCGTGGTGTTACATCTGCTACTTACAATCACTCAGAGGCTTTCAGAAATTCAATTGGCAGCACATAAAAGAAAATAACATGCACCACTTCCTCCATTAAATATTAACTCACTTCCACAAAAGTAGTTCATCTTTCACCACAAAATTCCACATCAAGTTTGAGGCCTCAAGAATGCTATCTCCCACAGCTTTGGTGTTTGAAAGACTATTTGTTAGTACATAGTACATAGCCTACTTTGGGGTTGCCATATAGTAAACTAACTATGTTGGTCTATGAAAGCAAAGACTGTATCTTTAAGAACTTTGACTGGTTGGCCATTAGAGGGCGCCACCACCGTTCCCTGTGGGGGGAGTTACTTTGAGCTATCTTTGCTTGTGAGCTGTATTATTCTTTGCTGCAGTTTGTAATCTATTGTTAATATTGTTGTATATTTGTAAATAATACTAAGTCTGAGTTAATTGGGAAAATAGGAGCCACAAAAGCCAAGGAGCTTGATTGCATTCTTAGCAGGCTTAAAAAAATCTGATAATGAGATAAGGAAAGACAACCCACGATAGTAATGCTAGGAAAAGTAGTACAGGAGAGAGAGAGAGAGGGAGAGAGATACTCATACGACATTTTTCTGAGAAATTGATATTTTATGAACAATGAGCCCTATCTAAGGTGCTTATTTGAAGACCAATAAGTCTTCACTCCAATATGATATTTTTATAATGGTGGACGGACGGACAGGATAGGATAGGATAGGATAGGATCAATATATACAAAGTGATAGACAGACAGATGATAGATAGATAGATAGATAGATAGATAGATAGATAGATAGATAGATAGATAGATAGATAGATAGATAGATAGGCAGGAAGGCAGGCAGGCAGGCAGGATAGATAGATAGATAGATAGATAGATAGATAGATAGATAGATAGATAGATAGATAGATAGATAGATAGATAGATAGATAGATAGATAGATAGATAGATCATCATTACATAAAATCAGGCATCTCTTTAATGGGGATTTTACACTCTGCCAAAGTCAGTAAGGACTAAGGAAAGCTTAGTAGTTTTTTAGGAGTTTTAAATAAATGTTTTAACCTTCCGGAGATTGTGATGTCTACCGCTTCTTTTTATATATATACATTCCATAATTTCATTCCATAATTTAGGGTAGACTGGGCAACTGGATGGAGCTCAGCATGTGAGGAGCCCTGGATGTAAGCAACCCTGAGTCTTCGGAGAAGGACGGCATACAAGTCTAATTAATTAATTTATTATTATTATTATTATTATTATTATTATTATTATTATTATTATTATTATTATTATTTACTGGCCAGGTGCCCTTCCTGACTCCACATGGAGTTCACAGCATTATTATTATTTATTTATTTTTGCACCCTAGAAGAAAGACATATCTGCCTAGGATTCAGCTCTCAACCTTCTGAGTGAGAGGCGAGTATCTCCATCACTAGGTCAACATGCTGTTTTTATGAGAGCCACCATTGTATGCTATCAAAATGATCTATGTGTTCACTAGATTCGGATCGCCCATGGGACAGGCAATTTCTTCGCCATCTTTCATCTCTCTCCAGGTTTAGGTAGGCTAGATATGGTATCTCAAATAGTATACTTACAGGCACAATTCCAACTTCCTCCCACATCCTGGACAAATAATATCATCTTAGATTTTGAAGATGCCATCAAGGCAACAATCCTTTGTTTAATGCAGGAATAAAATTAAAGTCTTCACAACAGCCATACATCCAGTCTCTGTTTAACTTCAACACTCCGTGGCTTGCATTGGCTGCCAATCAGTTTCTGGTCACAATTCAAAGTGTTGGTCATGACCTTTAAAGCCCTACATGGCATTGGACCAGAGTACCTCCGGAACCGCCTGCTCCGCAAGAATCCCAGTGACCGATAAGGTCCCACCGAGTTGGCCTTCTCCGGGTCCCATCGACTAAACAATGTCGTTTGGCGGGCCCCAGGGGAAGAGCCTTCTCTGTGGCGGCCCCGGCCCTCTGGAACCAACTCCCCCCGGAGATTAGAACTGCCCCCACCCTTCCTGTCTTTCATAAACTACTTAAGACTCACTTATACCGCCAGGCATGGGGGAGTTGAGACACTTTTCCCCCAGGCTATTTTTTATACTTTGTTTTATGTTTGGTATGAATGTTGCTGTTTGTTTTTTAAGTAATGATAGGGTTTTATATGTTTTTTAATATTAGATTTTTTCCACTGTTATATTGTTTTTATTGCTGTTGTGAGCCTCCCCGAGTCTTCGGAGAGGGGCAGCATACAAATCTAATTAATAATAATAATAATAATAATAATAATAATAATAATAATAATAATAATAACTGTGTCTTAAAAGTGGGAAACTCACCAGCTGCTTTTGATTGCTGCTTCAACTTTCAAATTTTTTTATTCTTAAAACCCTTCTCCTAACATTCCTTAAGAAACTGCAATGCCTTTGTTCTTTGTTCTGGGAAAGAAGAAAACAGAGACCAGCATTCTTTTGTGGAACAATCCTTTGGGATTTTGAAACATCTCATCCCATCCTTCCTGAGTCACATTTCCTCCAGGCTAAATAGTCTACATTTCTTATGTCTCTCCTGACAAATCTCATTTCTCATGCCTTTACTCTTGTGGTTACCCTTCTCTGTGGTCCCTCTAGCTTGGATCTCTAGATAGAATAAGCTTTCCAAGCTACTGAATTTGAGAAGAATTAAAAGAGAGATGTCCATGCACTTTGATCCATTCCCAACATTTAGTGGCAGATTTTAGATAGATAGATTAGATAGATAGGTAGATAGGTAGGTAGGTAGGTAGGTAGGTAGGTAGATAGATAGATAGATAGATAGATAGATAGATAGATAGATAGATAGATAGATAGATAGATAGATAGATCATCATTACATAAAATCAGGCATCTCTTCAATGGGGATTTTACACTCTGACAAAGTCAGTAATGACTAATGAAAGCTTAGTAGTTTTTTAGTAGTTAATAAATGTTTTAACCTTCCGGAGATTTTGATGGCTACTGCTTCTTTATATATACACATTCATGCATCTATACATGCAAATATGTGGACGTATAGTAGTTAATGACCAGTCCACTGAGCCATTCAAGGACAGGGTGGTCTGTGTTGAAAAAAATCAGATATTGGGCTGGTGTAAACTCTTGATGGACATTCCGACACAATGTGGTGGATATTTTGTCAAGGAGAACCACAGTCACACTGAGGGGAAAAGATCTCATTAAACAATGAGTTCTGGCATGTTGGGTATGGATTCCTGCCTGGTTTGTGTTTCCACAACCCAACAAGACAGACACAAACTTCAGAGGAGAATCAGAACTGCAGAAAAAACAATTGCTGCCAGCCTGCCTTCCATTGAGGACCTGTAGATTGCATGAGTCAAAAAGAGATCTGTGAGAATATTTACATAAATTGTTTCAACTCCTACCTTCAAAACGATGCTGTAGAGCACTGCACACCAAGACAACTAGACACAAGAACAGTTTTTTTCTACTAAAACCATCACTTTGCTAAACAAATAATTCCCTCACCACTATCAAATTATTCACTAAGGCTGCATTACTATTATTATTAGTCATCATTGCTATCACCCATCTCCTCCCACTTATGAATGTATGACTGTAACTTGTATCCTTATGATTTACATTAATATTGATTGTTTCCTGGTTGCTTATTTGAACCCTATGACAATCTTTAAGTGTTCTACCTCATAAGACCTCACCTACAAAAAGATATTGACAAAATTGAACGGGTCCAAAGACGGGCTACAAGAATTGTGGAAGGTCTTAAGCATAAAACGTATCAGGAAAGACTTCATGAACTCGATCTGTATAGTCTAGAGGACAGAAGGAAAAGGGGGGACATGATCAAAACATTTAAATATATTAAAGGGTTAAATAAGGTCCAGGAGGGAAGTGTTTTTAATAGGAAAGTGAACACAAGAACAAGGGGACACAATCTGAAGTTAGTTGGGAAAAAGATCAAAAGCAACATGAAAAAATATTATTTTACTGAAAGAGTAGTAGATCCTTGGAACAAACTTCCAGCAGACGTGGTAGATAAATCCACAGTAACTGAATTTAAACATGCATGGGATAAACATATATCCATCCTAAGATAAAATACAGAAAATAGTATAAGGGCAGACTAGATGGATCATGCCGTCAGTCTTCTATGTTTCTATAATTCTTGACAAATGTGTCTTCTTCTGTATGTACATTAAAAGCATCTGCACGAAAGACAAATTCCTTGTGTGTCCAATCACACTTGGCCAATAAAGAATTCTACTCTATTCTATTCTGTTCTGTTCTGTTCAGAGTTGACCAATGCTATTGAGGAAAGTTGGCACCTTTAGCAACAGGTTGGCACCTTTAGCAACAGGTAATACACAAGGAAGATGTTGTATAACAATAACCAGTTTTTGAAGGACAATATTTTTAAGGCATGATAAACTCACCTTCACAATAGGAGAGCCACTAGAATTTGAGATTTGGCTAGCACACACCATTCCTCCTGGGTGTAGTGGGTCACAAACCTGTCCTTCTCCAAACAGCGAGGGTTTTCACGAGACATTTCCATTCTCCAGTCCAACCGGCTGATTTTTCAAGGGATTGGTAATAAAAATGTGCATTCTTAACTAAATGCAAGCCTGTATTATGCAAATAATAATGATTTTGCCTTGAAAGAGATTCTTGCTTCCACTTGAAAATCATCTTGGGAATAAAATGTAAAGAGGAAAAAAATGGTGGGGGGGAGGCTAAGTGAGAAAAGCAGAAAGTTTCTTTTCTTTATTCTTCTTCTTCTGTTAGAAATTAAATCAGTGTTGCAGAAGTACTTCCTTTTGTCCTTAGTTCTTTGTCCTCATCAAAACAGTGAAGATTATATTAAAATGAACTCAGACCTCAATGTTGCACACTTGCAGTTTACGTCGCACTTTTATGGGGGAGAAATGTACTACTTTACTCTTGGATGGAAGAAGGGGGATAACTTTTTTTTTCTTTTTATTTCTCAGTCCAGCCTACATCTCTGCAATTTCTCGCTGGTCTTCCTAACAAACTTTAGATTTCTTTAGCTCCTGAAAACAACCTATGGTTTCTTGTGGAGAGAACTAAGCCAAGTTGTAACCTCCAATTATTTATTTTTTATTTATTTTATTTATTTTGTCCAATACACAATGAGGGTTTTAGTGGGTGTGTGTATATATGAGGCCAAAATAAGGCCAAAATAGATCTATCCTAGTCTCCCTTAATTTTCAAATTCAGCTTAAACATGTGACACATACAGATAGAATTGTTGGCTATCAATAAAATTAACTGCCTTGGAAATGGCCCTGGGTTGGGCCGAGAGGCAAAAAAGGAGCTGTGATGTTCCTTCAATATACCAGGGTGATTCGACACAAAATGTAACCCTTCCCTGGTACAGAGCTGAAGGGATTGGATACTGTAGCCTAGAGGATAATTCTCTGCCTTACAAGGCAAAGGTTGCAGGTTCAAGTCCCAGTGGGTATGGCTAGCTGATGAGGCCAAAATAAGGCCGAAATAGATCTATCCTAGTGTCCCTTAATTTTCAAATTCAGCTTAAACATGTGACATATATACACACACACACACACACACACACACACACATACACATAGTAAAATACATGATGAAGGTTATAGAGGAGATACTCATAGTAAAATATATCTAAGAAAGAATAGAAAAGAAGATATAGTAATAGAACATATCAATGAAAGAATAGAAAAAGAGATATAGGAATAGAAGAAAGGTATAGGAGATATAGGAGATCAATAGGACAGGGGACGGAAGGCACTCTAGTGCACTTGTACTCGCCCCTTACTGACCTCTTAGGAATCTGGATAGGTCAATTGTAGATAATCTAAGGGTAAAGTGTTGGGGGTTTGGGGATGACACTATGGAGTCCAGTAATGACTTCCATGCTTCGACACCTCGGTTACTGAAGTCATTTTTTTACAGTCAAGTTTGGAGCGGTTAATATTAAGTTTAAATCTGTTGTGTGCTCTTGTGTTGTTGTGGTTGAAGCTGAAGTAGTCGCCGACAGGCAGGACGTAATATTGGATACATTATGAATCAGTTATGAGGTGGGGAACTCAAAGGAGCTTTTAATATCCTTCTTTTGTACCAGCCTATCCTATATTACCTTAGAGTAATGGTTCGATCCTTTGGGGATCGAATGACCATTTCACAAGGGTCGCCTAAGGCCATGGGGGAAAAAAAGGTCAGCTGTGGGTTGAGGAGGATGCCCAAATATAGATTGAGTCCCTCTTCTTTGTGGCAGTTCCTGAGATATTGGAACACTGCTATCATGTCACCCCTAGTTCTTCTTTTCATCAAACTAGACAAACCCAATTCCATCAACCATTCTTTATATGCCTTACTCTCCTATCCCCTGATCTCTTTGTTCCTCTTCTCTGCACTCTTTCTAGAGTCTCAACATCTCTTTACATCATGGCAACCAAAACTGAACTTATTATTCCATGTGTGGCCTTACCAAGGCTTTATAAAGTGGTGTTAACGCTTCACATGATCTTGATTTTATCACTCAGTTAATGCATCCTAGAACTGTGTTGGCTTTTTTTTACTGTATATTTTAATTATTTTTTATTTATTTATTTATTTATTTTGTCCAATATACAATGAGGGTTTTAGTGGGTATATATCTATATACACATAGTAAAATACATGATGAAGGTTATAGAGGAGATACTCATAGTAAAATATATCTAAGAAAGAATAGAAAAGAAGATATAGTAATAGAACATATCAATGAAAGAATAGAAGAAGAGATATAGGAATAGAAGAAAGGTATAGGAGATATAGGAGAGCAATAGGACAGGGGACAGAAGGCACTCTAGTGCACTTGTACTCACCCCTTACTTACCTCTTAAGAGTCTGGATAGGTCAACCGTAGATAAGCTAAGGGTAAAGTGTTGGGGGTTTGGGGATGACACTATGGAGTCCGGTAATGAGTTCCACGCTTCGACAACTCGGTTATTGAAGTCATATTTTTTACAGTCAAGTTTGGAGTGGTTAATATTAAGTTTAAATCTGTTGTGTGCTCTTGTGTTGTTGTGGTTGAAGCTGACGTAGAGGCCGACAGGCAGGACGTTGCAGCATATGATCTTGTGGGCAATACTTAGATCTTGTTTAAGGCGTCTTAATTCTAAACTTTCTAGGCCCAGGATTGAAAGTCTAGTCTCATGGGGTATTCTATTTCGAGTGGAGGAGTGAAGGGCTCTTCTAGTGAAGTATCTTTGGACATTTTCAAGGGTGTTAATGTCTGAGATGCGACATGGGTTCCAAACAGATGAGCTGTATTCAAGGATGGGTCTGGCAGAAAATAAAAATAAAATGAGCACAAAATAAAAATAAAATGAGCACAAAATAAAAATAAAATGAGCACAAAATAAAAATAAAATGAGCACAAAATAAAAATAAAATGCTTATTGAGCACAAAGGAAGAATAGGCAATAAGACACCAAGAAGTGTTATGTATGCAATATTATTTCAAGGGAGCAACACAAATAATATAAGATGGTTTTCATCTACACTACAGCTGGGTGACGTAATTCCTCTTTCTTATTCAGCATTGTATCGCTTTGTCCTGCTATATGTCCAGGTCAGGTTTCTGCGTCTTCAGCACTTGTTCAGCTTCTTCCATCTCCGTAAAGTTGAGAGGGTTAATGGCATCAGAAGGACCCCCGAAATCTTCCTGGTAGTCAGTGCCAAAACGTCAGTGCATCTTCTCTTAGGGAAATTGCAAATAATGATCCAAAGATACTAGAAGCAAGGCCCTGAAAGCTATTTCCCCCCACTTCCATTTCAAAATAAATCAAAGCTTATAGAAAGGACAAAAAAGGGACAGATTTTGGATACCAATCTGGAGAGAGAGAAGTCGGGGGAGAGGTGGCCTGAGCTGAGACCTGGAAAATGCATTTTGAAGTGCTTCCTTTTTTTGGAAATTGCATGTGCTATGATATAGCTTGCTTCCGAACATGTTGTGCTCTTTGCCTCCACCTACAGCATGATTCATTTGCATATTTATTACATTTCTAAAGAAGCTGGGGGTATTATTCAATGTCAAATGTTTTCTATGACCTTTTTCCAAAGGAAGCTAAACCAGAGTAAATGCACTGTGCCCTTGGAATTTCTCAGCATTCCAAGTGATGTTCCAAAGAGATGTGAACATTTTACATCTTTCCCCCAGAATATCTGTGCATCTAGTGGCATAACAGTATGGAGAAACAGGTTATGCTTTCATTTCAGGAGATAGTTTGGCTATAGGATGAAGAAGGGTCTCCTTCTCTCTCCATAATAGATTGAGTATCTCTGGAGAACAACAGGGGTTGTTGCCAACCACTAAATTATAATAATAACTGACATCACCAAAAAGGCTTCAAGAGTTGTTAACTAATTGTATGTCTGTATGTATGTTTGGTTTTTTATGATAATGGGTTTTTAATTGTTTTTAGTATTGGATTATTATTATTATTATTATTATTATTATTATTATTATTATTATAATATGCTAGCTTATTATTGCTGTTAGCTGCCCCGAGTCTCCGGAGGGGGGGCGGCATACAAATCCAATGAATGAATGAATGAATGAATGAATGAATGAATGAATGAATGAATGAATGAATGAATAAATAAATAAATAAATAAATAATCCTATGTAACTTCTACTCCAATAATACAAAACTTTTGCCAGACCAATCTTTTAATAAAGCTCATCTGTCTGGAACCCACACTGCATTTCAGATATAAACACTCTAAAAAATGTCCAGAGATACTGTATTAGAAGAGCCCTCCACTCCTCCACTCGCAACAGAATACCCTACGCAACTAGACTTACAAAACCTAGGTTTAGAAAGCTTAGAACTATGTCACCTTAAACACAATCTAAGCATAGCCCATAAAATCATCTGCTACAACTTCCTTCCTGTCAATGACTACTTCAGATTCAACCACAACAATACATGAGCACACAACAGATACAAACTCAAAGTAAACCACTCTAAATTCGACTGCAGGAAATATGGCTTTAGTAATCGAGTAGTTAATGCATGGAACTCACTACCTTACTCTGTAGTATCATCATCTAACGCCCCAAATTTTACCCTTAGACTATCCACTGTTGACCACTCCTGATTCCTAAGAGGCCACAAAGGGGCTTGCATAAGTGCACCAGAGTGCCTTCCGTCCCCTGTCCTAATGTTTCTCTTTTACTAGTATCATGTATATAAATATTATGATATCTCTGTATAACACCAATATGTACTTAACAAAACCAACAAACAAATTAGAACAATTAATCAGTGGAACAAGTTGCCTCCCAAAGTTGTCAATGTTCCAACACTGGAGGTTTTTCAGAAGAGGTTGAATAACCAGAAACTTCAGATCATGCAGAATGCAGCTGCAAGAGCAATCATGGGCTTTCCAAAAATGCCCATATAACACCAACACTCCGCAGTCTGCATTGGTTGCCGATCAGTTTCCGGTCACAATTCAAAGTGTTGGTTATCACCTATAAAGCCCTTCATGGCAAAGGACCAGATTATCTCAGGGACTGCCTTCTGCTAAACGGTCACACAGAGTGGGCCTTCTCCGGGTCCCATCAACATTTGGCGGGGCCCAGGGGAAGAGCCTTCTCTGTGGTGGCCCCGGCCGTCAGGAACCAACTCCCCCCAGAGATTAGAATTGCCCCCACCTTCCTCGCCTTTCGTAAGCTCCTTAAAACCCACCTCTGCCATCAGGCATGGGGGAACTGAGATATTCTTTTCCCCTAGGTATGTTTGCTTGTAGGTATGATTGGTTTTAAAATAAGGGTTTTTTAGTTGTTTTAGTATTGGATTTACATGCTGTTTTTATTATTGTTGTTAGCCACCCCGAGTCTACGGAGAGGGGCAGCATACAAATCCAATAAATAAATAAATAAATAAAAACCATTTGTCTGAAATGTTGTAGAGTCTCCTGCCTGAGCAGGCTTTGGACCAGAAGACCTCAAAGGTCCCTTCCAATTCTGTTCTTCTGTTATTCAGTCATCCTAGGACGCTTCATAAAGAGGAATGAAATTTTTAGCTCCCAAATTCCAATAAAACCAAATAATTGCTAGCATGTTTTGCAAAAGGCCCATCACAATGAAACCAATTACCAACAAGACTGTTTTCCAAATTATCAGAAAAGGAGCAAAAGTGTTAGCCCTGTACAAGAAGCCAAAAATCAATAAGTTTGATGATACAAAGCAAACACATCCTAAGCCGAGTTACAAGTTCGGGTTAAATTATTTGTTTGTTTGATTGACTAAGAGCCATCAATTTGTTGCAACTCTTAATGAACACATACATAGATTTTCTTCATGAGGGACAATAAATGCAATCCCTTAATTCAGAGCACTTCAATTCTTTCATCCTTTCTTTGGGTGAATAGCTCAGATGAAATTGTCCTAATCAATTGCAGAGTGCTCTCTCCCTCTCTCTCTCTCCCTCTCCCTCTCTCTCCCTTTCTATAGAAACATAGAAACATAGAAAACTGACGGCAGAAAAAGACCTCGTGGTCCATCTAGTCTGCCCTTATACTATTTCCTGTACTTTATCTTACAATGGATATATGTTTATCCCAGGCATGTTTAAATTCAGTTACTGTGGATTTACCAACCAAGTCTGCTGGAAGTTTGTTCCAAGGATCTACTACTCTTTCAGTAAAATAATATTTTCTCATGTTGCTTTTGATCTTCAAATTGTGTCCCCTTGTTCTTGTGTTCACTTTCCTATTAAAAACACTTCCCTCCTGAACCTTATTTAACCCTTTAACATATTTAAATGTTTTGATCATGTCCCCCCTTTTCCTTCTGTCCTCCAGACTATACAGATTGAGTTCATTAAGTCTTTCTTGATACGTTTTATGCTTAAGACCTTCCACCATTCTTGTAGCCCGTCTTTGAACCCGTTCAATTTTGTCAATATAAGTGCCGTTGTTTGTGTGTGTGGGTGCCATACTGACAGGTACCGTACCGTAATCAGTGTACCGTATGGTACACTTTCTTTGGGGCAGCTTTTCTGCCTGTGAATTTGTCTTATTTGAGAAATATAAGGCACCCCTCAAAAATAAGACATAGCACAACTTTTGGAGCAAAAATTAATATAAGACAGTGTCTTATTTTTGGAGAAACACGATAGCAGTCTTCCAGTGCTTGAGGGTCTGCCATAGAGAGGAGGGAGTCAGGCTATTTTCCAAGGCATCAGAAAGCCAGAATAATCGAAATTGATCAAGGAGAGATTCAACCTGGAAATAAAGAGGAACTTTCTAACAGTGAGAACTATCAACCAGTGGAACAACTTGCCTTTGGATGTTGTGGGAGATTCAACACTTGAGACTTTCAAGAAGAGATTGGACTACCATTTGTTGGAAATGGTTTAGGGTCTTTTGCTTAAAGGAGGGTTGGACTAGATGACCTACAAGATCCCCTCCCAACTCTGTTAAATATGCTGCAACGTTCTACCTGTCAATGACTATTTCAGCTTCAATCGCAACAACACAAGAGCACGCAACAGATTCAAACTTAATATTAACCACTCCAAACTTGACTGTAAAAAATATGACTTCAGCAACCGAGTTGTCAAAGCGTGGAACTCATTACCTGACTCAGTAGTGTCAACCCCTAACTCCCAACATTTCTCCCTTAGACTATCCACAATTGACCTCTCCAGGTTCCTTAGAGGTCAGTAAGGGGCGTGCATAAGTGCACCAGTGTGCCTTCTGTCCAATTGTTTCTCCTTATCTCATTTATCTTTTCTTCCTTTCAGATATGTTCACCTATACTTTTATATCTTTTCTTCTATGCTTTTCTTTACTTATATTATTACATATCTTTGTCTTCAATGTGTATTATGTACTGGACAAAATAAATAAATAAAATAAATAAAATCTGTTAAACCTCAAGATAATGTAGACTCTTTTCCATGACAATCTGTTTACACCTGGTCTTTTGGTGGTGTTCCCATCACAAATGTCTAATTCATCAAACAATAACTTTAAGTGCTGTAATGCTCTGATTTATTTTTGTTTCATAACATAAGGAGGCCTACTTTATGTTATGAAATTAAACATAATCTTCCGATATAAATCACAAAGTAACCCCCCTTTTTTCTCTTCCCTTCAGTGTACTGACATTTTTATTTCTATGTGTACATTCTGGATTTGTGTATTTACATTCAATCTATTTTCATGCTCTCAAATTAATTTCCAGCATCTGAAACAACCATGCACAAAACAAAACCGAGTGGTAATGTTAAGATTTTTGTCACATTTAAAGCAGAAACAACATCAACAAAAGTCAAAACAAGCAAGAAACTAAAAGATGAAGAAAACAATAAA